>NW_025813735.1:0-248339 GCF_021917145.1 Hypomesus transpacificus | reverse complement strand
GAGGGAGACAGAGGGAGACAGAGGGAGACAGAGAGAGGGAGCCAGACAGAGGGAGACATACAGAAGGGGACAGAGAGAGGGAGACAGAGAGAGGGAGACAGAGAGAGGGAGACAGACAGAGGGAGACAGAGAGAGGGAGACAGAGAGAGGGAGACAGAGAGAGGGAGACAGACAGAGTGTGGGTAAATCTTTAATCCTGGAAGAAAGACGGCAGAATATCGTTCTTCTGGTAGGCAGCATGACACACACGTACACACACACACACACACATACTTACGGTACACACACACCACACGTACACACACACACGTACTTATGTACACACACTCTATATTGGATTGATCCATTGTGTTGTGAAGGGGTGATCAGATCAGTATGCTGACACTCAGTCAGGGCTGTCAGGGTGACGGCACACGATTGATTTACTACAAACGTGTGTGTTAGCGTGTTAGTGTGTGTCTGATTGTGGATCCTTGTGTATGTGCATGAGTGTGTGTGTGTGGATGTGGATGTTTGAGTGAGTGTGTGTGTGTGTGTGTGTGTATGTCAGAAGAGAGCAGGAGGAGGGATCTATTGAGATCTGGATGATCTATGGTACCTGTGACAGGTGTTTAGGGACAGTGTGTGACATGACTGTGTGTGAGAAATGTCTGCCCAACAATCAAGTCTCTCTCCCCCCCCCCCTACCCCTCCCCCCCCCCCCCCTCCCCCTCCCCCTCCCCCTCCCCCCTCCCTCTCCCTCCCCCCCTCCCCCCCTCCCCCCCCCTCCCCTCCCCCTCTCCCTCCCCTCCTCCCCCCCCTCCCCCCTCCCCCTCCCCTCCTCCTCCCCCCCCCCCCCCCCCCTCCCCTCCCCCTCTCCCTCCCCCTCCTCCCCCCTCCCCCCCCTCCCCCCCTCCCCCTCTCCCCCTCTCCCCCTCTCCCCCTCTCCCTCTCCCTCCCCCTCCCCCTCCCCCCTCCCCCTCCCCCCCTCCCCCTCCCCCCAGGGGAAGCGTCTGCCCCCGTACCTGTCTGCTGATGTGGAGGAGGGGGAGGTCTCAGATGATGACAGCGCCGATGAGATGGAGGACGACTACAAGCTGAAGAACAGCAACGTAAGTTACACCACACACACACACACAGAAGCACACACACACACTAACCAAGCAGCCTAACTGATGCCACTGTGCCAGATAAGCGATGGCTGCAGCACTAATTGGACTGAAGAGTCTTAGCTTGTTAGCATGTAGCGCTCGTTAGCATGTGTTAGGCTAATTACTGCTTAACGACGCTGCCACAAACCTTACTGCAGGTCACACTCTCATCGCTCTCCGTATGTCGGTGTGAGAGAGAATCTCCACCCCTAAGGTCAAAGGTCAGCCCTTCTGTGATGGAGACAGACCAGGTGTTAATGAGGTGGCAAGACAGTGTTTAGCTCTGGGGCCGCTCTCACGAGGTTGGTGAACTGGACACACACACACACATATACATGCACACTCTCACCCACTATCTCTCTCTCCCCTCTTCTCCTTCCCCTTTTCCTCCCCCTCTCCTCTCCCTTCCCATCCCTCTCTTCTCCACCCTCCCTCCACACCCCTCTCCCATCCTCTCCACACCCCTTTCCCTCCCTCCCTGTCCTCCCCACCCCTCCCCCTTTCTAGAGTAATGGCCATCTGCAGATGGAGGGCCACATGAGGAGGAAGCTGGACTCCCTGCTGAGAGAGGCTCAGATCGGGGACAAGGAGGACGGGGACAGCTTCAGCATCCGGGCCCTGCTCAGAGCCACGCACGTGGGCCTGCAGAAGAACCTGCGGCCGGTGGGTAGACACACACATCACACACACACACACACACCACAGGCACACACACACACACCACAGGCACACACACACACCACAGGCACACACACACACCACAGACACACACACACACACCACACACACCACACACACACACACCACACACACACACACACCACAGGCACACACACACACCACAGGCACACACACACCACAGACACACACACACACCACACACACACACACACCACAGACACACACACACACCACACACCACACACACACACACCACACACACACACCACAGGCACACACCACACACACACCACACACACACCACAGGCACACACACACACACCACACACACACACACACACCACAGGCACACACACACAGCACACACACACACACCACAGGCACACACACACACCACACACACACCACAGGCACACACACACACACCACACACACACACACACCACAGGCACACACACACACACCACACACACACACACCACAGGCACACACCACACACAGGCACACACCACACACACCACACACCACAGGCACACACACACACACCACACACACACACACACCACAGGCACACATACACACGCGTACATCCACACACAAACCACACACACACCCTAACACGGGGAGAGATATTCTTCCAGCAGGGCAGATGGATCAGCTGCCTGTTGCTGTTATTCATATTTCATGTGCTTGGCTCATATTGGGGATAATTTTAGAGCAGCTTCTTAACATCCATGTTTCTGTTCTGTAAGCAGGAGAGGAGGAGCGGGGGGGCTCTGTACTGTTCACTCTCTCTCTCTTGTAGTGGAAATCTTCCTTAACACTCTCTCTCTCTCTCTCTCTCACCCCCCCCCCCCCCCCCCACACACACACACATACACATACACACACACTAACTCTGTGTTGTGTTGTGATTGACCCTCCAGTCCTCCAAAGCTCCCCTGAAGAAGTCTCAGAGCAGATCCTTCATCAGCACCCTCAAACAGAAGGTGAGACCAGCTTGCCTCTAACCTGCTTCACAACCTGCCTCACAACCTGCCTCACAACCTGCCTTACAACCCGCCTTACAACCTGCCTCAAAACCTGCCTCTAGCCAGTCTCACAACCTGTCTCACAACCTGCCTCTAACCTGCCTCACAAACTGGCTATCAACCTGCCTCACAAACTACCTCTAACCAGAGTTTACTGCTCTTATCGTCTCCCCAACACCCAGCAAACTACTGACAAACAGCAACAACAGCTCACCCTGATACAACCTTTCTAGAAGGGAAAACATTTGACTCCAGGAAGTTTACTTCTGCAGTACTTAGATTATTTCTTGCCTTGCCTCTCTCTCTCTCTCTCTCTTCTTCCTTGGAGATATTGTTTCCATTTTGATACTAATCAGTATCGACAAGCGTGGAATCATCCGACCCTGGGATTGGTCAGGGTGACAACTAATTAATATGTATAAGGCAGGCTGATTCAGCCCTCCTATTGGTCAGGGTGTGCAAATGCAAAGATGCAGCCCTCCTATTGGTCAAGCAGGGCTAAGATGCTGCCTGCATCTCTAACTCAGTTATCCTCTCTGATCTGTGTGTGTGTGTGTACCACAGTAACTGAAGCTATGCTATCCTCTCCTTCCTCCCCTCTTCTCCCCCCCAACCCCTCCTGCTATTTCCCTTCTCATCCCCCCTCCCATCATCTTCATCCTTCCCCCCTCCTCTTCCTCCTCCTCACACATTTTCAAATCACAAACTCAAGCCCTCATTTCCAACTGGAATCATCAAATTGAGATTTCTTCCGTGTGTGTGTATGTGTGTGCGCCCACATGTTAATTACCCCTTGGCAAGCTGCCCAAAGACTATAATTATTGAGACACTCAACTTCATTTAAGCTTTAATAGTAACACACAAACACACTCACATGCACACACACATACAAATGTGATTTCAGTGGAAATTGTGACAGTAGATGTACAGTATTTCTGTATGTCTGCATTACCTTCATGTTATAAATGTCTGTGTGTGTGTATGTGTGGGTTTGTGCGTGTGCGTGTGCATGTGCGTGGGTGTGTGTGCGTGTGTGTGTGTGTGTGTGTGTGCGCAGAGGCACTCCAAGTCACGGCTGAAGTGTCAGAGTGAGGAGGGAGAGGAGGACGGCCAGGAGACTTCCGGAAGAGAGGCGGGAGGACAACTAAACAGGTGAGCTCCTATTGGTTACCCTCGCTATCCTCCTGCCAGAAATGCGTCTGGTTGTTGGTTGGTTTAGCCCCAGGGCTCCATGTGTGATTAGGACGCCCTGGGGGTGTTTGGATGGGATGTTTCACCCAGACAAGGCTTGGTTCCTGTCAGGTCCTGGGGGGGACCTTCCATCTTCTCTCAGCGTAGCGGCAAACATGTCCTGGCTTCCACAAATATAATGTTTTCTGTTGACTGAGAAAAAAAACTGACCTGGATGTCAAAAATAACCTTTAGCTCAGGTGGAACATTCTGCACAGAAATCACCATGAATTACTATTGTGCGTGCGTGGGTGTGTGTGTGTGTGTGTGTAACTACTTGATGAAGGCATTTCCTTTGATGCTTCTTCCTGTGGTGTACAAGCTGCCACAGGATCTCTGTGCTGCAATCATTGTGTGTGTATGTGCTGTGAGGTACCTGTACCTGATCTTTCATCTCTCTCTCTCTCTCTCTCTCTCTCTCTCTCTCTCTCTCTCTCTCTCTCTCTCTCTCTCTCTCTCTCTCTCTCTCCTCAGGGGTGGGAGGAAGAGAAAGACCATCAAGCTCAGCAGAGATCTGTCAGACCTGGTGGTGTTCACCAACTCTGTAGCCTCTCAGGACAGCCTGGACGAAGGTGACTCACACACACACAATCACTCTCCCACACACTCTCCCTATCTGGGACACTCCCTCCAGTGGTCCTCCCTCCTCCTCCTGCTCTCAGCTCCTCCTGCTCTCAGCTCCTCCTCCTCTCAGCTCCTCCTCTTCCTGTCATCCTCAGGGACTCCAGGGGACGTCCTGTCATTCAGCGAGACACGAGCCCAGTCTCTGATCAGCCACAGAGCTGAGAACCTGCTGTGCTTCAACCAGAGGCAGCTGTCTCGTATCTACCCCTCTGCCTACCGCATCGACTCCTCCAACTTCAACCCCCAGCTCTACTGGAACATCGGCTGCCAACTGGGTGAGACAGCTGTCCGTCTCGCTGTGGTCATTCCTGGTTGGGTGAGAGGCCTGGTGACTTGGTCTGGCAGGTGCTGTCTGATTGGTGACCTGGTCTGGCAGGTGCTGTCTGATTGGTGACCTGGTCTGGCAGGTGCTGTCTGATTGGTGTCCTGGTCTGGCAGGTGCTGTCTGATTGGTGACCTGGTCTGGGAGGTGCTGTCTGGGTGAACAGGGTGATGAGGGGGTGAACAGGGTGATGAGGGGGTGAACAGGGTGATGAGGGGGTGAACAGGGTGATGAGTGGGTGAACAGGGTGATGAGGGGGTGAACAGGGTGATGAGTGGGTGATGTGTTCTCCAGTGGCTCTGAACTACCAGACGGAGGGACGGATGATGCAGCTGAACCGCTCCAAGTTCCTGGTGAACGGAAACTCAGGCTACGTCCTCAAACCCCCCACCATGTGCAATGGTGCAGTATGCTCTCTCTCTCTCACACACACACACACACACATACACACTATATCAACTACACACATGGTGGAGGAGGGGGGAGGGTTGAAGAGTTGGTCAGGAAAGTTCCACAGACTGAAGTGTTCTCCTGGCTGTGTGTGTGTGTGGTGTGTGTGTCTCTCTCAGGCTCCTTCAACCCCTGCAGTGACGACCCCCTCCCAGCCTGCCCCAAGAAGCAGCTCATCCTCAAGATCATTAGTGGACAGCAGCTGCCCAAACCTCCTGACTCGATGCTGGGTGACCGGGGAGAGGTGCACACACACACACACACCAAAATGTTCGAGCTGTAATAATGCATACACACACAGCTGAGTTCTACATGATTATCCAGAATGAGAGAAACCGCGTCTGTTCAGCTGTCACTCCCAAGACCAACTAACTCATATTTGACATGCTTTCTGTCTCTATCTCTCTCTCTCTCTGTCTCTCTCTGTCTCTCTCTGTCTGTCTCTCTCTCTCTCTCTCTCTGTCTCTCTCTCTCTCTCTGTATGTCTCTCTGTGTCTCTCTCTGTATGTCTGTCTCTCTCTTATATTCAGATTATTGATCCCTTTGTGGAGGTGGAGATCATCGGCCTGCCAGTGGACTGCTGCAAGGAGCAGACTAGGGTGGTGGACGACAACGGTCAGACACACACACACTCGCACTCACACACACTCACTCAGACTCTCTCACACACACACTCACACACACTCACTCAGACTCTCTCACACACACACTCACACACTCCAGGAGACCAGGGCAGACCAGGGGGGTACTGCCAGCCCTGTCCCCAGGGAAGAGGGCCCGTGGCAGGGGAGAGGAGAGGGAAAGGTCACAGTGCTCTGGAGAACAGCAGGGTTATTAGATGACTGTGGAGAGGGTAGCCATCCATGAAATACCTCATTTGCTCAATACTTCCAGAACGCTAAAACATGTGTCAGTGTGGTGTCTAAAACTGTGTGTGTGTCTCTGTGTGTGTGTGTGTGTATCTATCTGTGTGTGTGTGTATATATATCTATATCTATCTGTGTGTGTGTGTATATCTATATCTATCTGTGTGTGTGCGGCAGGTTTTAACCCTGTGTGGGAGGAGACCCTGTCCTTCACCCTCCACATGGCTGAGATTGCCATGGTGCGCTTCCTGGTCTGGGACCACGATCCTATTGGTCGAGACTTCGTAGGCCAGCGGACCATCGCCTTCAGCAGTCTCATGCCAGGTCTGTTACTCTGTGTGTGTGTGTGTGTGTGTGTGTGTGTGTGTGTGTGACACACGCAGGGCTGTGAGTGTGTGTCCTGACTCTCTAACCTTGAGAAGTGTCTGCCTGCTTCTGAGGTTAACAGACACACAGCTACAAGAATGGATGAACACACTCCCACACACACACACACACACACACACTCACACACACAGGTGGACACTCACACACACACTCACACACACACACACACACACGCATACACACACACACACACAGGTGGACACACTCCCACACACACACACACACAGGTGGACACACACACACACACTCACGGACACACACACACACACACACACACACACACAGGTGGACACACACACACACAAACACACACACACACACACACACAGGTGGACACACTCCCACACACACACACACACACACACAGGTGGACACACACACACACACAAACACACACACACACACAGGTGGACACACTCCCACACACACACACACACACACACAGGTGGACACACACACACACACACACACACAGGTGGACACACTCCCACACACACACACACACACAGGTGGACACACACACACTCATGGACACACACACACACACACACACAAACACACACACACACACAGGTGGACATACTCCCACCCACACACACACACACACACACACACAGGTGGACACACACACACACACTCATGGACACACAGTTCTGTAATTGACAGGTGTCTGTGTGTTTTGCTTGGAGTGAGGCATGGATGAGCACCATATTAAACTCCCAGCTAGAGTCAGGTCACTCATCTATGTTCTCCTCCTCTTATCTCTCTCTCCCCTCCCTCCCTCCCTCCCTCCCTCCCCAGGATACAGGCATGTTTACTTGGAGGGACTGACAGAGGCCTCCATCTTCATCCACGTCTCTGTTCATGACATCCATGGAAAGGTAGGAGGCATCATCCAGCCAGCATTACTGTGGTGTTAGCCTATCTCTCTATTGCTCTCTATTTCTGTATCTCTTTCTCTCTCTCCCTCTCTTTCTCTCTCTCTCTCTCTCTCTCTGTATATCTCCCTCTCCCTCCTTCTCGCTCTCTCTTCGGAACACAGCACAGTATAAGCCCCACAGTCAGAGGATAATTTTTTTGTGTTTGTCTCCTGTGGTGCTGCTCTAAGCTGAGCTCTGCTCTCTCCCTGTGCTCTAAGCTGAGCTCTGCTCTCTCCCTGTGCTCTAAGCTGAGCTCTGCTCTCTCCCTGTGCTCTAAGCTGAGCTCTGCTCTCTCCCTGTGCTCTAAACTGAGCTCTGCTCTCTCCCTGTGCTCTAAACTGAGCTCTGCTCTCTCCCTGTGCTCTAAGCTGAGCTCTGCTCTCTCCCTGTGCTCTAAACTGAGCTCTGCTCTCTCCCTGTGCTCTAAGCTGAGCTCTGCTCTCTCCCTGTGCTCTAAGCTGAGCTCTGCTCTCTCCCTGTGCTCTAAGCTGAGCTCTGCTCTCTCCCTGTGCTCTAAGCTGAGCTCTGCTCTCTCCCTGTGCTCTAAGCTGAGCTCTGCTCTCTCCCTATGCTCTAAGCTGAGCTCTGCTCTCTCCCTGTGCTCAAGCTGAGCTCTGCTCTCTCCCTGTGCTCTAAGCTGAGCTCTGCTCTCTCCCTGTGCTCTAAGCTGAGCTCTGCTCTCTCCCTATGCTCTAAGCTGAGCTCTGCTCTCTCCCTGTGCTCAAGCTGAGCTCTGCTCTCTCCCTGTGCTCTAAGCTGAGCTCTGCTCTCTCCCTGTGCTCTAAGCTGAGCTCTGCTCTCTCCCTGTGCTCTAAGTTGAGCTCTGCTCTCTCCCTATGCTCTAAGCTGAGCTCTGCTCTCTCCCTGTGCTCTAAGTTGAGCTCTGTCTCTCCCTGTTTGTCTCCAGTGGAGTCCCCTTGTCCTGAACCCCAGCTTCACCATAATGCACTTTCTAGGATCCAACAAGGTATCGGCCTGTGCTGCATGTCCTCCAAGCATGAGCCTCCAGAGCGGAGGCTGCTGGAGGAGATGTGACCACAGTGTCACCATGTCAACTGTGTCACCATGTCAACTGTTTTGTTGTTGTGTTGTTGTTGTGTCCCGGGGGTGGGTCCTGGTGAACTGTCCTGCAGGCTGTTTGTTTGTTTTGTGACTTCATGTTGATGTTGTGGTGCTGTACATCAGGAAGTTGTAGTGTTGCCTGACTGGTGTGTGGCGTCTGGCTGGTGGCGCCATCTAGGGGCTGATGTTTGTCATGATGTACAGTTCCATGCCTGCTGTTGACAGGAAAAGGAAATGTGTTGTTTTATTGTGGGTGTAAACATGTTCCTGCTCTGCATGAAGAAGGTTTCCTGGTGACTGGGTTACCTGGGTTACGTGTGTACGTGCAGAGCGTCACAGTCTTTGTGTTTCCTGGTGACTGGGTTACGTGTGTACGTGCAGAGCGTCACAGTCTTTGTGTTTCCTGGTGACTGGGTTACGTGTGTACGTGCAGAGCGTCACAGTCTTTGTGTTTCCTGGTGACTGGGTTACGTGTGTACGTGCAGAGCGTCACAGTCTTTGTGTTTCCTGCTTGCGTCTTGATGTCGTCTTAGAGGAGAGTTACTGAGCCCACCTGTACAGGTGATGGACTGTAACCCATCTATGAATACTAATCCTGCCTCCTCTCCTCCTTCTATCCGGCCTCCTCCTCTTCTCCCTCCTCCTCTCCCCCCTCCAGGGTCGTCAGCTGCGAGGCATCCGGGGTCTATTCAACCGCGCCTCCAAATCCTCTGTTGACACCAACTCAAGCTCCACCCCCAGGAAGCGTTCTCTTAGTGACCAGCTCCTGCGCCGCACGGCCAGTGCCCCCGCCAAGGGTCGCAAGAAAACCAAGATGGTGCTCGCAGAGTCGTCGTCCTGCATCGCGGACAGGAAGGACAGGAAGGGCAGCGCCTCGTCCTCCGCCTCGGATAGGAAGGGGAGCGTCACTTCCTGTGTGTCGGACAGGAAGGGGAGCGTCACTTCCTGTGTATCGGACAGGAAGGGGAGTGTCACTTCCTGTTTGCCGGACAGGAGAGACAGGAAGGGGGCGGGGACGGGAGGGGAGGCGGCGGGGGTGGAGAGACGCGGCCCGCCACCCCGACCCTCCCTGACCCATCGACCGCTCTCCATGCCCCTAGAGAAGATGCTCCAGGGCCAGCTGTCGCTCTGCTCCCCCAGTCAGCACCCGGACCTGGGGACAGACACTGTCATAGGTGGGTACCCTCTAATGGTCCTCTAACAATCAGAATGAGACTTTGAAATATTACAGAGCAGGGTTGGAGTTTAACCCTACAGGAGGGTATCTCTCCAGGAGCAGGGTTGGGGTGTAACCCTACAGGAGGGTATCTCTCCAGGAGCAGGGTTGGAGTGTAACCCTACAGGAGGGTATCTCTCCAGGTGCAAGGTTGGAGTGTAACCCTACAGGAGGGTATCTCTCCAGGAGCAGGGTTTGGAGAGCCCTTAGCTAGACTGTATGACAGTGTTTCACTAGAAACTCGCTTCTTCCTCTTTCAGACTTTAACTTTCTTCTTCCTTCCTTCTCTGCTCTGTTCTGCTCTGTTCCCTGTAGTAGAGAAGTGACTAGCAGGTTCCAGCAGGTAATCCCTAACCCTATTAAGGTTGCCTCATCCTCAACATCTCCTGTTCCAGTGTGCCGTACATTCTTCATCTCACTTGACTTAACAAGCACCTCAAAAGTAGATCTGCTGTATAATTATAACATATAAAGTCCCCTTCCTGTCTTGGTTAAGTCGTCATATTTGGTCCTCTCTCTCCTGAATATCCATGTTTCCTTCTGTGACCTACACAGCTCCATGGTCCGGTCCGCTCCCCAACCCCGCCTTTCTCTGTTGTGTTTTGATGGTACATTCCATTCGTTTGTGTTGCTGTTGGTGACTTGTGCTGGCTGGGTGAAATGTGTCAGTTGGTTGTCTTGACGTCCATCGTGCCGTATTGGAACAATCTGCTCGACTTCCCTACCACTCATTGGTTGATTGTGTTTCCAT
This sequence comes from Hypomesus transpacificus, assembly GCF_021917145.1. NCBI lineage: Eukaryota > Metazoa > Chordata > Actinopteri > Osmeriformes > Osmeridae > Hypomesus > Hypomesus transpacificus. Next base: position 237,669 of record NW_025813735.1, on the reverse strand, counting down.
AGGAACCGGCCCCGTGGACTGGCCTAGATCCGCCTCCCTGGATCTCCTCATCCAATCATCTGCTTCTCTTCAACCCAGAGTCTCCACCCCTTCCACCCACCCCACAGATAGGACCGGAGAGCCCGACCAATCAGACGTGATATCCTACCTGGTGATTGGTGGAGAAGCAGGAAGAGGTGAGGGAGAGGAGAGAGTGCTGAATGGACCAACGAGAGACGAGGATCTCTGCTCTCCTCAGAGGAAGTTGCGTATCCATAGCGACCCCGCTAAGACAGACGGCAGCCATGTTTTCTCCCCTCCTCCAGAGACCGATCACAGCTCCACCCTCCGCACTGCTGCCCCTCCCCCTTCCTCCTCCTCAGCACCCCCCCGCTCCCCTGTCAACGTGGATCGCTCCGACCTGCGTAGCCCCGCCTCCTTGCAGGATAGCGCCCTCTCACGACTCATCGATGCCGTCTCTATCGGCAACGACAGCGACACCTGCGGGTCGATCTCCGCTCTGATTGGCCAGTTTGATCTCACCGCTGACAGGAGTGACCTTGCCATGACGACAGGAAACCCTGGCCGCCACGTCTTCGGCATCCCGTCCCCTCCCCCCCGCCCTCTTCCCCTCCATCTCCATGGTTTCCAGGGCTCCAGCACCCCCACCCAGACCCCCCCGGACCCCCCCTCGCCTCGCAGAACCCCAGGGAACCCCCTTTCTCCTCATAAGGCGAACAAAACCTCCAGCTACACCGACAAAATTACAGGCTGCTTCTCTCCTCAGAAGACGGCTCACACGCCCAGCCCCACGAGTCACCGGGAGGCCCTCTCTCCTTCCGAACCCCCCCTGGCGGCCTCCCCTGGTGGCCCCCCTCCTCTCTTCTCCAGCCCAGAGACCACGGAGCAGGAGGAAGTCTACACCATCCTGGACGAGGAGGTGCTGTCTCCCGTCTCGGTGTACAACCTGAGGGAGCAGACAATCAGGAACATCCAGGCTGACTCTGCAGAGAGCACCCCCCCAGCCAGCCTGGGTCCCTCCCCGATCAGAGTGCCTCCTCTCCCGGGTACGGAAGCCACAGAGCCCTGGGGGAGCTCCCCCACCTGGAGGGGAGTGCTGGAGGAGACAGGGGAGAGCTACCTGGACGAGGATGCTGTCCCGGGGTTAGAGAGAGAGTGGGGCGTGACATGGAGTCACACGCGCCCTTCCGTGAACGGGAACCACTTCCTGTTGTGTCAGGACTCGGCAGGAAGTAGTTTGATGGAGGTGGAGGTCAACGTGGACGAGGATCCGTCAGAGACGGCTGTGGCGTCGCCACGTCACGCCCCGACCTGGAGACACTCCAGCCCCACCAAACGCCACGCCATCTACCAGCAGAGCCGCTCCAATCCAGACCTCCCACACCAACACCAGTTCCCGCTGCGCTACACTCCCCAGACGCAACGCCCCCTCTGCCCCTCCCCCCTCAGCCTTCCCTCACTCCAGCCCTCCCCGGGCCACGCCCCATTGGCCACACAGCACTCCGCCTTCCGACGCCCCCGTGCCCCCAGACCGACCAATCCCAGCCCTCTATGTCGCACCAGCTGCCCCTCCCCCCACGACAGAGCGGAGCTGACCAATGGCGGTAGACAGTTCAGCAGGACATTGAGCCAGCCACACAGCTACAAGCCTGGAGGCGTCCAGGAGGAGAGCCTGTCCAGAGAGCGAGGCCTGTACTCCCCCAGCTCTGACAGCGATCTTACACACAGTCAGACAGACTACGGCTGCCTCCTCTCTGCCTCTGCACACACCCAGCCCTACAGCCCTACAGACAACCAGCCACACCCCCTTCCACAGACACACACGGGCCCCCCTCTGACCCCTAGTCCTCAGCCGGGGCCCGAGGCCCCCCGGCCCCCCATCGCTTCCAGCCCCTGCAAGTCTAAGTCCCTGGGCGACCTGACGTCTGAGGACATCTCGTGTAACTTCCAGAGCAGGTACCACATCATCAGCCGTAGCTTCATTACCCCGTCCATGAGGGAGCGGAGGAGGGGGGGCCCCCTGGGGGGCCTTAGCAAGCGGCCCCCGTCTGCAGATAGCCTCACGGAGCAGTTGAGGAGGCTGGTGAGCCTGGAGGACAGCGACAAGCCCTCTCAGCCGCCCCGGCTGCCCCAGTCACTCCCCCAACTCCTCCCACCCTGGCACCAGTCCCAGCCCCAGTCCCAGCCCCAGTCCCAGTCCCAGCCCCAGCCCCAGTCCCAGCCCCAGCCCCAGCCCCCCATCTCCCCTCCAGGTCTTGAGGATGAGGACTCCCCGCCCCTCCTCTCCCGCCGGCTCTCCTCCCGCAGCCAGAGCAGGGTGCGTCACATCAACAGCCGCGCCCGCGAGAGGCAGCAGGAGGCCCTGAAGCCCCGGGGAGGGACGCTGAACGGCGCCCCCTGCAGTATGGGAGGGGTAGTGCTGCGTAACAAGCCGGCTTCCCAGAACCCCCCGGTGAACAGGCACTCCACCGGATCCTACATCGGGGGCTACCTGGACCACCTGGAAGCCCGGGGGCTGCCGGAGGGGGCGTGCACCAGCATGCGCCATGGATACGGGGATCACTATGGAGACCAGTACTACACTGATGACTCACTGTTGACCTCCGACTCCCCTTGCTCCTCCTCTGAGCCTGAGGTCTACTTCCTGCTCCGGCTCTAGGGTGAATATGTCACGGTTGAGACGACTATGTCATGTCAACGTGGAAGTTGGGTTGTCATGGGACCAGTGGTGACTCATTAGCTGCTGTAACAGGACCTTAAACTAGCTAAGAGGTCATGGTAGCTAACTGCTGCACTCTTAAAACAAAACTAAATAGGGCAACAATTGTAAAACCAAATTATCACACAATTTGTTATAAACATTTCTTAAATCTAGACAACTATGTCGATGTAAATCCACTCATTTTGTCATCCTTTGTAATGCAATATGTTAGCCAAAGCTGATCCCTTGACCATAAAACATTTACTTCTACAAATTACACAGGCTAATGGGTAATCAATCGCTTTGTCTCATCCTACATATATTGATTTTAGCTCCTGCTATAAGCACTGTAGACTAAATGACCATCGACAATACTCAGTACTCACTCGACAACTGTCATAAATCAAAAACATTCTTGAGCAATGCCTTGTGAGCCAAATGGAACTGATTGAAATATGTAACTGTTGTTTGGATCCTGTGGGCTTCTGACGATACTGGGCGACTTCCGTCAAATCACACAGAGACAATGTTCCCCTACTTTCAAATGTAACTGTCAGTTCTTAAGTCTTACCTCCTGGTAATGACTGTAAAAAACGTGTGAGAAAAACGTGTACTTCCTGTGCGTCCTGTCCAATGAGGACGCACTTCAGTTGGAGATCCTCTTCCTGGTTTGCCAGTCTTACTGTAAATGTAACCTGTATAAATACTGTCTGTTCTGATCCAGTGTTTGAAATGTTTTTGGGAACAGATTCCTGCAAAACTGTCCTACATTGGCAGTACTGCCCTGCATTGATTGTTCATGTTGCTGTCCTGTTGCAGTAGTTCTGTTTCCTGTTCAAACATGTATATTTACTATTGAGCAAAAAAACTAGGAAACCTGATGGATTGTTTAATGTAGGTCTGTTTAGTCTAATGGTCTTTTTTGAAAATGGAGTCAAACATGGTCAGAGATCTTGAGTCTTCCTTCTCTTTTGAATGTTATTAGTAAGTTTGTGTTGATTTGGACATAATTTTTTTTTTCTCCATAGAGTCCAGTTGTTAGTTAGGAACAAACTGTAAGATTATGTTTTTCTGCATGTTAAATGTCAAGCATGACTATGCACCAACTATAAGACAATTGTGTACTACTAGCTTTGCACAGAACAAGACAAGTTGCAATGGATGCAAAACAGAATGTAGACATGCTTGCAATTGGATACACTACAGTACTATATGGTACATCAACATGCTTGCTCAGATCTGCTTTTGCTCTTAACAAGCTCTAAAACAATATCCCCTCTTTTGCGTAATCAAAACTTTTTACTTTGATAAGGTTTCATGCTAGAGGCGGCTAATATTAATACTTGTTTGTTTTTTTCGATAGAGAGACAGTTGCAGACCGAGGGTTTTAGATGAACAAACAAAAGAGCAGTTTTTTATTTTTGTTTTGTGTGTTTAAGTTCATCCTCTCTTCTTTGTATGATTCCTCCACAGATTACTGAGTTTTCTTACCAATGCAATAAAATCGGAGACATGTGACTTGAACAAAACACAGGCTTCTTAGTCACTGTTTTTCCGTCTCCGTAATCGTGTGTGTTTACTGGTTAGTGTCTGTGTCCTGGGTTAGGGTTGCTGTAGACGTGGCACACTCTCTCACACACACACACACAGACCTGTAACACAGACTGTACACACACCTCTCAAACACACTTTAGCCTCTCACACACTCCCCACACACACACACACACACGTCACAGAGTATCACGCCACCTCTCTCTAGGGGGAGGTGTTTTTGAGGGGCTTCTGTTTCAATAACTTGTTTTGTCCTTTGCAGCCACGATGGTCATTATAAAAACACACTCTTGCCCTTGACAGGAACTCATATCTATGCCTGTCCTGCACAGTCCATGTTCCTGTCCTGGTTCATCTCTGGGTGGCAGAACTCAGCCATGCCCCTGCTGCTGCTGTGGGCAGTGGGCAGGGATGTGGGGGGCAGAGGGGGTTGGGGGCTGGAGGTGGTCCTGGCCACTGTGTGCTCGCGGTGGGACCAGTCGGAGGCGCTGGATCACCGGAGCCTCTCCCAGGATGGGGACGTGCTGATTGGGGGACTCTTCCCTTTCCACAACCAGCCTCCTGCCCCAGACCTGCGCTTCACTACACCCCTGGACCTGCAACCCTGTGCCAGGTAAATATCAGATCAGGTTTGAAGTTCTGATTTCTCATCAGGTTTACATGTTGTGTTTTATTATTTTAGCAGATGGATAAAAACGTCTGCTAAATGCATAAATGTAATGTAATGTTTCATCCAAAGTGATGTATGAAAAGTGTATAAAAGAAAGTACCGTAGAAGAACAAGGAACAGAAGTGCAGAGTTCTCAGAACAGTCATAGTCGAGGGACAGTGTATTTCAATAAGCATTATTTGTCTGTCATTTTGGACAAAAAGCGTTAAATGAATAAAATGTCTATTGTATTTACCAGGCACAGTGCAAAGTACAATTTTCTGAACTATTACTATATGTTAAGTGCAACATCAGACTGTAGTGGGTTAACTCTTATGAGACAGTTGATCAGCAGAATCTCAAATACAACATAAAGTTCTGAAAGAAATAAAGAAATTCACAATGCAACCTTTGTCCTACGAACCATTGGTTTCAAAAGCAACAATTTAGCAGGTATTATAACATTTCTGATGTTTTACTTTTAATTTGATAGTTTTTCTGGTGAGGACGTTTCCAGCTCTGGGCTGTTTCATTGCCTCTTTATGAAAGTCTTCATTAGAATAATTATTTTTTATGTGTATTCTGCTCATTTAGTTAAATCCTCAGAGACTTCATTGTCATATCGCTTTTTGTCATAATTTGCCTTTCAAAGCACTACAGGTACTCTCTCGCACTTTTGAGGTTCATCTTGTTTAATTTGTCATTTGTTTAACTACATGCTCTTATGTTTCTTCCTATTGGCACTTATTTGCTTTTCACAATGTATGCTTCATGTTTTGGCTACCTGCAATGTTTTTGGGGCTATCTCGTTGTTTATGATCAGTGACCTATGCACTTTTGTAAAGCTCTCTCTTGGAAGTTTGCTTTGGATAAAAGCGTCTGCTAAATGAATAAATGTAAATGTGGTGTGTCAATAACGAGAAGCTGTCAGAATTCATTATATTCAGACATGGAAAGTACAAACTGTTTCTACTGATCTACAGAAGTTGTCAGATAAATTGCACAAAATTATATTTGTTAAATTATTAGTCAAATGTGTGTGTTTACAATTGTGTATAAACAGGGAATTAAGTATTTTAGCTGTACTTTTAGTTATATACAAGTTATAATTTTTTCAGTATTATTTTTATTTTATATACAGTATATATAATTTTTTACCTTAAATGAAGTTTCTTACTTAGTTCCTGCATTCTCATGTTATGTCATGGAAACGGACTATTTACACAAAAGGAGCAGTTAAAAAATATCCATGTAAAATAATAAGTTGAAACACTATCAAGGACTAACATCATATTATGAATGTGAAATAATGTGGTTTCTCAGACATCATTCTAATTCAAGAATATTTGTTCATGTATACATGGATGATAAACCATGATTTCAAAATGTTTGTGCTTAATCCACTTTCGGACGAGAATTCAGTAAATTTATTTGACTATATTTTCCAAAGTTTTCTCCTCAGAATAACAAACGTCTCCTTGTGAAGCCGGTTAAGCATCTGAGTCTCCCTCGGTTCCCAACACTTATCGCCATGGTTTCAGTTTTCAGGGGCAGCAAATGAGATGGGCACACGCCATGGTGTTTGCGGTGGATGAGATTAACCGGGATCCCTTCCTTTTACCGGGGCTGCGTTTGGGCTACCGTATTCTGGATAGCTGCATCATGCACCCCTGGTGCCTCCGAGGGGCGCTGTCTCTGGTAGCAGGGAGGAGCCCGCAGTGTGGAGCACAAGCGGGAAAATCTGCAGGTATGTTTCTGTCTTGAGAGAGTGGATCTGTTTAAATGCATCGTCATATACACATTAACAGAGTTTGGGGAAATAAATGCTTGATTTTTAGGCTTCCCCAACAACTACAACAATTTAAACAATGTACAGTATTTATTGTATTTGTTTTTAAGGAAAATATTAAATTGTACAAAAGAAAAAGCAGTGCAGCGGTTTCAGTTAAGGTATTGAACATTCTGCATTACCTTGTAATGTTATTTTTTATTTTGTGTGTAATTGACTTAATCAAAAACTCTAAAAAAACAACTATTTTTTCTTTGTCTTCTTTAAGAGTTCTAGGTTGGTTTAGGTGCAGTTCAATGGAAGTAATGTGTGAAGCCCTTAGTGACAAAAGGCTTAAAAAATAAGGGTTCATTTGATTTGACTCCTCTCTAGATGGGCGATCTGCAGACTCTGTGTCTCTGGTCATCGGCGACGCCTCGTCCACTCAGAGTATGATCCTCGCCAGCACTCTGGGGCCTCTCTCTGTACCAGTGGTGAGGACACACACTCACACACACTCACACGCTCTGGGGCCTCTCTCTATGCCTGTGGCGAGGACACACACTCAGCAACCCCTGGAGAATAGCCCTGTGATCCAGACACGATGGGCTTATTTCAGTGGAACTGCGTTTTACTGCAGATCAAGTTTCCACATTTAAATACCCACTGACCGTCACTTTGGGTAAAAGTGTCTTCGAAAATAATACATCTTTATGTTGATATGATTTTTGAGAAAGTAAAACAGATGACTGCACGCTGTAGGTATTTAACTAAATAAACGTAAACATTTTTTTTTGTGCTGTTCTTGCAATTCCTCCAGATCAGCTACCAGGCCAGCTGCCCCTGTCTCAGCGACAGAAGTCGGTACCCCAACTTCTTCAGAACCATCCCCAGTGACGTGTTCCAGGCCCGGACCATGGCCCGGCTCGCTCAGCGCTTTAGCTGGTCCTGGGTCGGGGCCGTCGCTGTGGACAATGACTACGGGCGTCTGGGCATTCAGGTTTGTCTAGCTAGGGGTGTAGGGCAAGAATTTTGACTTGAGATTTGTTTATTTTCTGGTCATCTGCATTAGTCAATTGAAAAGAGCAATATTCAGATTTTTGTCTATGGTCTTTTCATGTGATAATTTTTGAAAGAGTTTCTGCTGAGATTTAATTGTAATTTTTTACTTGTGTCTAAGACTTGCAGAGTGCTGAATGTAACCACCATGACCTTACTATCCGTCTGTCAAACCTCCACTGGCATGCTCCAGGTGTTCCAGGAGGAGGTCCAAGGGACAGGAGTATGTCTGGCGTTCTTCGAGACCTTCACCAGGGCGACTCTGGCGAGGGACATGGAGCGGGCCGCTGGTACCATCCAGGCCTCCTCTGCTCGCGTCATCCTGGTGTTTGCCTGGTACACTGACGCCAGAGCCCTTCTCCTGGAGCTGGCCAAGAGAAATGTGAGATTATACCGCTGGATCAAATTTTGCAGTGCCATCAGGGTGCTGCCATCTATCGCTTTGGATAAAAGCGTTTGATAAATGAATAAATGTACCACCCTCTGTGTTGTGTGTTGCAGGTGACTGACAGACAGTTTCTTGCCAGCGAGGCCTGGAGCACCAGTACAGAGCTGCTCCAAAACCCCGCCCTCTTCAAGGTTGCGCGCGGTGTTCTGGGCGTGGCTATCGGAAGTGCCCCGATGCCTGGGTTCAGCGCTCACCTGAGGGGTCTGCATCCATCACAGCATCCTGAAGATTGGCTCCTCAGGGAACTCTGGGAGATGGAGTTTGGTTGCCGCCCTGAGACAGGAAACACAAACGGCACCTCATCTCCTCCAGCCCCCACTGCCCCCCTCCTGCCCCCCTGCAGTGGAGCAGAGACTCTGTGGGGGGTAGAGAGCTCCTTCACCGACACCTCTCAGCTGAGGACCAGCTATAGCGTGTACCTGGCTGTGTATGCTGCAGCCCACGCCCTGCACAGCCTGCTCTCCTGCCCAAACAGAAACACACCCTCCTGGGGCAACAACCCAGCCTGCTCCCCTCCCCACAACCTCTCCCCTGCGGAGGTGAGCTAAATGCATCTCAGGAACCCAAGTGCATATTCATTCTTCCAAATAGTACATTCTCTATTTAGGCATTTGCTTTGCATTAGCTGTTGCAGCATCTGAAACGAGTGAACTTCACCCCTCCTCTCGGAGACGAGTTCTACTTCCGGGGTGCCGATATCCCTGCAGCCTACGACCTGGTGAACTGGTGGCCCACCAACAAGGGCTCCCTCAAACTGGCCACCATTGGTGAAGTCAAAGGGTCGGATCTCCGCATTGATGAATCAGCCATCCAGTGGATCACGGGATCGAATGAGGTAAAAGCAAAGGAAAACTTGATTAGGTATTTAGAATTTGATCAAATACATATTTACATACATACGTATACATGGTATAAGCAGTCATGAAGTAACAGTAGGGGTGCAACAATCGTATCGTGAGCCCAATATCGCGATATGTATCGTATCGTGAGCCGAATATCGTGATATGTATCGTATCGTGAGCCCAATATCGCAGTATGTATCATATCGTGAACCCAGTATTGTGACACATATCAAATCGTAATATGTGACCTGTCATTAACTTTGCAGCCCCCCAAGTCAGTGTGCAGTGAGAGCTGCCCTCCTGGCACCCGATTGGCCAACAGGAAGGGGCAGCCAGTCTGCTGCTTCGACTGCATCCCCTGTTCTGACGGGGAGGTAAGCAACCACACCGGTAAGAATCAACACTACTTTACTTTACTACTGACTGATACAAGGATTTTATTACCATGACAGGTAATTCATAACATTTCTCTTTCTTTCTTTGAATCTCTGCTCGCTGTCCTTCAGGTTCCTTCCAGTGTGAGCGCTGTCCTGAGGAGTTGTGGTCTAACAGCGAGCAGACAGCCTGCATCCTTCGTCAGCTGGAGTTCCTCTCCTTCAACGAAACCATGGGAATCACCCTGACAACGGCCGCCCTGTCGGGTGCTGCGGTCACTGTTGGGGTGTTTGTTGTCTTCCTGTACCACAGACACACTCCACTGGTGAGAGCCAATCACATGACTGTAATTCCTTTCATGGAAAATAATTCATTACATCTCTTCCTTTCTATCTTCAGTTATTCAAGTCCACTTTTCTTCTCATTTTAGGTCCGGGCAAACAACTCAGAGCTGAGCTTCCTGCTTCTGCTGTCACTCAAGCTCTGCTTCCTGTGCTCGCTGGTGTTTATTGGTCAGCCGTCTGTGTGGGCGTGTGGGCTCCAGCAGGCTGCGTTTGGGATCAGCTTTGTCCTCTGTCTCTCCTGCCTGCTGGTCAAGACCATCGTGGTCCTGGCAGCATTCCGGTCTTCCCAGCCCGGCACTGGGGCTCTGATGAGGAGGTTCGGCCCAAGTCAGCAGAGAGGGAGTGTCTGCATCGTTACCTGTGTACAGGTAAAGGCTGCTAAGACAGGAAAGCCTGCCATACTATAGTGTCTACTAAATGTTCATCTGAGATCAAAGGTTCTGGAACCTTCTGTGTGTTTCAGGTGGTGATCTGTGCAGTGTGGTTGTTCCTGAGTCCTCCCCTGCCTGAACGTGACCTGGGCCTCCAGGGCTCCAAGGTGGTGTTGAAGTGTGCTGCTGTGGGCTCCATGGAGGGCTTCTCCCTGGTCCTGGGGTACATCGGCCTGCTGGCCTCCCTCTGCCTCCTCCTGGCCTTCCTGGCCAGGAAACTCCCAGATAACTTCAACGAGGCCAAGCTCATCACCTTCAGCATGCTGATCTTCTGCGCCGTGTGGGTCGCATTCATACCAGCTTACGTCAGCTCTCCGGGGAAGTTCACGGTTGCCGTGGAGATCTTTGCCATCCTGGCCTCCAGTTACGGACTTCTGGTCTGCATCTTCGCCCCAAAGTGTTACATCATCCTGCTGAGGCCTGAGAGGAACACCAAGAAACAGATGATGGCCAAATATCAAACATGACAACAAATGGTGGCAAATATGAATACATTAACTTGTCACCTCTTGATGTCCATTCAAAAGCTCTATTCACTGAGCTAGACCCCAAAAAACATAATTGCTGGAGATGTAGGTATGTTCCTGGAACATACCTACATCAATATAGAACTATATCAAAACCCTGGTCTCAGTTTTGGTCAGTTTTAGCTAGCTATGTAGGTAGCAAAACTATTTTAGCTTGACCTTCACTGCATTGTCGTAATCCGCTCCGCTAGACTTTATCTACATTAAACTGCACCATTAGTAGCCTTCTGAGTGGTCGTTACTAAAGCGTGCCATTTGGTGAAGCCGTTTGCTGTAATTATAGCTAGCTAGCTAGCTAGTATTTAATCTCCTCAGAAAACGTTAATGTTTCCAAATTACAAAGCACTACTGAAGCTATCGTGCACGATGACAATAAATGTTTACACCTTTCATGTCCACGTATAGACGATAGCCTATAGTGGTATGTGAGAACAATAGTAGGCTATTGAATAGTTGATGATAGCAAGTATACTAATAAACTATTTTCATTTGAAAACAACACAATATTTTTCTGTTGTTTTTGCCTATAATGGCCATTGTTCCCACACAAACCATTAGAGACCTTTTTTATTAGAAATTGTGTTAATTTACTTCACATTGCATGAAGTATCTAATTCCCTTTCCTATAGGCCTATGATTGCTTCATTATCATTGTCAATGTTTCGCTTCAATAAAATATATTCTGGAACCTCATTTGTAGGCAGAGTGTTTCTTGGAATTGACAAATGCATCCAAGCGGAATCCTGCCCAACATGGTTGGTTCAGTTCACTCAGACTATGTGATTGTTAAATCAATCAGAGGTTTTAGCCGAAATTTGACAGGTTTGGGGAATTTGGTCTTGACGTGTAGAAGGACGGTCAGTATCCATCTACGATGTGATGTCAGTCTAGATTCTGGTGTTCGTCTGTATTCATCAGTCAGCTGAGTGGAAAGAGCAGCAGCAGATGAAGTATAACTCAAGAATAATGAATAGACCCAAGACATGGAAATAGTCTGCGGCATTCTTAAAGTGAACACAAAGAATGAGATGAGAAACTCCAGCTGGTACAGAATAGCAAGGCGATGAATACAAAAGGCAGTGGTTGTAAATGTCGTCTTTACGGCCGTGATAACTCTCCATGGTCTGCGCATATGAACACACTGGAAACGGGACATACTCACAGGACTGCAATACAAGAATCAGCATCGATCAAAACATGAACCGTGGAAATGATAAGGTAAGGCCAAGGTAAGATAATATAAGAGTAGGATGAACATATAACAATTCAAATCTCTTCCATTCGAGACAAGGACCAATCAGTGGCTGACTGTCCAGACTACAGTGAAGGATGAGTGGGTTTGGGAGGCCTTCTCCCAGGCCAGGCACCATGACGCAGCACAAACACAACAACAGCCCAACGCTCTCTCTGGATCTGCTTATTCACACCATTTCAGTAATTGCATGTATGTGATGTCCCGGAGGTTTTAGGCTGCATTGGCCATGACACACTCATATCACACACACACACACACACACACAACCTCCTCCCTGTGTTGTTGCTTCTCGCTGTGTGTGGATAATGGGATCTAATTGCTTGTGAAATTAGTAATAATGGAGATGAGAAATGGCACACCTGCGGTCTGAGCCCCTCAGCTCTCAACACTTGTGGGAATGACAGACAGACTCACACACACACACACACACTCATACACACACACACACACTCATACACACACACACACACACTCACACACTCATACACAGGCTTTGAACCCCTGCACACATCCTCAACTCCTATTATCTCTTTTACTCAACCGAAACATGTTTCAATTGCTGTAAGGTGCAAAACAAAAAACATGGTCGAAAAACATATTTTTTTGTTTGCTTCCAACTCTTCAACACTCATTACGTCACCTCTCTCTAGGGGGAGGTGTTTTTAAGGGGCTTCTGTTTCAATAACTTGTTTTGTCCTTTGCAGCCACGATGGTCATTATAAAAACACACTCTTGCCCTTGACAGGAACTCATATCTATGCCTGTCCTGCACAGTCCATGTTCCTGTCCTGGTTCATCTCTGGGTGGCAGAACTCAGCCATGCCCCTGCTGCTGCTGTGGGCAGTGGGCAGGGATGTGGGGGGCAGAGGGGGTTGGGGGCTGGAGGTGGTCCTGGCCACCGTGTGCTCGCGGTGGGACCAGTCGGAGGCGCTGGATCACCGGAGCCTCTCCCAGGATGGGGACGTGCTGATTGGGGGACTCTTCCCTTTCCACAACCAGCCTCCTGCCCCAGACCTGCGCTTCACTACACCCCTGGACCTGCAACCCTGTGCCAGGTAAATATCAGATCAGGTTTATTGTTCAATGTTTGTTTTAAAGGAAATGTATTGTTCTGATTGTTCTTGATACTTTGTTTTAAAGGCGTCTACTTATTGGTTAACACTGTACACACAAAAGTTTTCATGCAGTACAATTTTATCAACGAGTTTAGCTCAAATTGGACACCTGCTCATTTCTGTTTGATGCCTCACATTTGGGTATTGACTCAAATTCTTGCTTCACGAATAAATGCTTAAAGCAAGGTTGAAAAAGTAATGTATATACAGTATATATATAAAAACAACCCTCACCCTATATGTATAGGACTTTACTTGCATTATTGTTCTTTTCTTAATTTCCTGAATGCCACATGTTGAATCAAGACATTTTATTGAAACAAAACGAAATATTTAATAAATGTGACATGTTACATTTGTGTAGCTAAGTGTATTAATGATATCCTTAGAAGTTAAATCAGAAAGAAACAACTGCTGCTGTCTCAACTGTTGTTTCCAAAGGAATTCAGTTCTTGATAATGTTCTGTAATTTATGATTTACTCTGTTATCTGTCAGTAGAAACCCTAGTAAAAGCTACTAATGTAGATTGATTTGTACTGTTACTGATTTTATATATTTAGGTTTTTAAGTAAATATATTCGTATTGCTGTCACAGTATGATACATTTGTTAATTCAGATTGATAAATTATGAGGATTTCTTACAAGAATCACTCTAATTTCTTTAATTTGAAAAGTTGTGTTCATGGAATAATACTGCATAACTCTCAATAGAGCTGCACATCTCAACGTTCAGCTTCTTATTGTATCACCGTATAGACCATGTATATATGTCTATGGTACAGACGATTACACATCTTGATTGTCCCGCGTCACTTTTGTCTGTTCGTGTTGTTGCACCCATGGTTACAGTTTCCAGGCGCAACCGCTGAAATGGGCACACGCCATGGTGTTTGCGGTGGATGAGATTAACCGGGATCCCTTCCTATTACCTGGGCTGCGTCTGGGCTACCGTATCCTAGACAGCTGTGGCATGCACCCCTGGTGCCTCCGAGGGGCGCTGTCTCTGGTGGCAGGAAGGAGCCCGCAGTGTGAACTCTCTTCGCCGCTTCCAGGAGCTGCTGGAAAACCTGCAGGTACAGAATTGATTGGAATAGCTTGTCGCCAGTCTGTCGATGTGTTGTATAATGAGAGAGTAGAGAACCCTTTTTTCTTGAAAACATGTCAAGTCATTGTGGAGATCAAAGAGCTATTGATAATTATTGAAGATATACAGATTGTTTTTGAAGTATGTCACTAAAACATGTTGATCTTGCTTATCCTGTGTGTTGAAAGTACCTAAAGGGTATTAAAACAATTAACCAGGAGAGGGTGTGGTATATCTCCAAATAACGCATGAGTTGTTCTGCGGTCATAGCACACCTGCACAACCCATGGGTTATTAGGTGTTACACCATGGTCTCGGTGAATACTTGATTTTGATTGGCTGCACAGTGTCCATTATTTTCTGATAATGGACACGGTCTACTAAGTAGTTCAAGTGTCTGTTCACTATTCTAAATTAATGCTCTGGCTAAAATGAGTTACCATAGTAAGAGACAAAGCCAAATTTGTCAATTTATTGAAACATAAATATCATAAATATTTCTACTTTTTACATTTCAAACCAGGCTTGTTATTTTAGTTTTAATCTGTACTTGGTGAGATGATCAATATCATTTTTTGTCATTGCACGCCTATAAAAAAATTCCTGGCTATCATGCACAGCAAATTTAAGCTTGTGTACGAAGCTACCATGGAGCAAGGCAGAAGGCAACCAGACAATAACATTTTTCCTTGTCTTTCCTTGAGTTTTAGATGGAATTAAATTGAAATAGTATGTGAAGTCCTCCTCTGTGACATTGCTTGTAAAAAGGGCTGTAAAAATTAAGTTTAATTCGATTTGACTCCTTTCTAGATGGGCGACCTGCAGACTCTGTGTCTCTGGTCATCGGCGACGCCTCGTCCACTCAGAGTATGATCCTCGCCAGCACTCTGGGGCCTCTCTCTGTACCAGTGGTAAGGACACACACTCACACACACTCACACACACACACACACACACTCTGGGGCCTCTCTCTGTACCAGTGGTGAGGACACACACTCACACACACACACACACTCTGGGGCCTCTCTCTGTACCAGTGGTGAGGACACACACTCACACACACTCACACACACTCACACGCTCTGGGGCCTCTCTCTGTACCAGTGGTGAGGACACACACTCACACACTCTGGGGCCTCTCTCTGTACCAGTGGTGAGGACACACACTCACACACACGCACACACACACACTCACACACTCTGGGGCCTCTCTCTGTACCAGTGGTGAGGACACACACTCACACACTCACACACACACACACACTCTGGGGCCTCTCTCTGTACCAGTGGTGAGGACACACACTCACACACACACACACACACACACACACTCTGGGGCCTCTCTCTGTACCAGTGGTGAGGACACACACTCTGGGGCCTCTCTCTGTGCCTGTGGTGAGGACACACACTCACACACACTCACACACTCTGGGGAATGGCCCTGTGATTCACACATGTACATCACATACCTTAAGATAGTCCAGGGCAGCATCTGAAACTGACTACTGTGTTCTACTGTATACAAAAAATACAAATTGTTTTCTGAACTATTATTTGACAGTGATCTACTGTAATCAGGTAAAAATAAATTGATGCTACTAAATAGATTATTTCCTCCAGATCAGCTACCAGGCCAGCTGCCCCTGTCTCAGTGACAGAAGTCGGTACCCAAACTTCTTCAGAACCATCCCCAGTGACGTGTTCCAGGCCCGGACCATGGCCCGGCTCGCTCAGCGCTTTAGCTGGTCCTGGGTCGGGGCCGTCGCTGTGGACAATGACTACGGGCGTCTGGGCATTCAGGTTTGTCTCGCTGATTGGAACCAGCTCTCAGAAAGGGCATGATTATAGCCTGACGTTGTCATACTTATAATTCTAGTCAGAATATGAGTCTGAAACCTCTCCGTTGGGTTGTGATTATGGGGCGTGTTTCAACTGGACTGGTAAAAAAAAAAGCCTCTTCGCTCAATTAAATATACCTACAACCAATCAGAGCTACGTTGTATGTTGTTTGTTGAAAACAAATTCAACCCAAGCGCTCTTTGGTGATGTGATTGATTACGTTAGTGTTGATCATCTGTCCATCATCATATAAAGCCCGCGCTGACAATTTGATTAGTTCGAACAGCTCCTGTTCGGACATAGTTTTTCCTAAAACTGCTGTGAATATCCAATTGGTTCTAGAAAGTGTGGTATGTGTTGTCCAGCACATATTTAGTTGTTATCTTGTTAACCAGCAACAGGCTCTATGGATGAATGACTTTGTGCTTTTGACAGGCACCAGGTTTTGCACGTTGTTCTTGTTACAAACGTTCTACTTTGCCGTGCGAACTACATTCCAGGTGTTCCAGGAGGAGGTCCAAGGGACAGGGGTATGTCTGGCGTTCTTCGAGACCTTCACCAGGGCGACTCTGGCGAGGGACATGGAGCGGGTTGCTGGTACCATCCAGGCCTCCTCTGCTCGCGTCATCCTAGTGTTTGCCTGGTACACTGACGCCAGAGCCCTTCTCCTGGAGCTGGCCAAGAGAAATGTGAGATTATACCGCTGGATCAAATTTCGCTGTGCCATCAGGGTACTGCCACCTACCACTCTCTGTGTTGTGTGTTGCAGGTGACTGACAGACAGTTTCTTGCCAGCGAGGCCTGGAGCACCAGTACAGAGCTGCTCCAAAACCCCGCCCTCTTCAAGGTTGCGCGCGGTGTTCTGGGCGTGGCTATTGGAAGTGCCCCGATGCCTGGGTTCAGCGCTCACCTGAGGGGTCTGCATCCATCACAGCATCCTGAAGATTGGCTCCTCAGGGATCTCTGGGAGATGGAGTTTGGTTGCCACCCTGAGACAGGAAACAAAAACAGCACCTCATCTCCTCCAGCCCCCACTGCCCCCCTCCTGCCCCCCTGCAGTGGAGCAGAGACTCTGTGGGGGGTAGAGAGCTCCTTCACCGACACCTCTCAGCTGATGACCAGCTATAGCGTGTACCTGGCTGTGTACGCTGCAGCCCACGCCCTGCACAGCCTGCTCTCCTGCCCCAACAGAGACACACCCTCCTGGGGCAACAACTCAGCCTGCTCCCCTCCCCACAACCTCTCCCCTGCGGAGGTGAGCTAAATGCATCTCAGGAACCCAAGTGCATATCAGTTCTTCCAAATAGTACATTCTCTATTTAGGCATTTGCTTTGCATTAGCTGTTGCAGCATCTGAAACGAGTGAACTTCACCTCTCCTCTCGGGGAAGAGTTCTACTTCCGGGGTGCTGATATCCCTGCAGCCTACGACCTGGTGAACTGGTGGCCCACCAACAAGGGCTCCCTCAAACTGGCCACCATTGGTCAAGTCAAAGGGTCGGATCTCCGCATTGATGAATCAGCCATCCAGTGGATCACGGGATCGAATGAGGTAAAAGCAAAGGAAAACTTGATTTTATTTAGAATTTGATCAAATACATATTTACATACATACGTATACATTGTAAAAGCAGTCATGAAGTAACAGTAGGGGTGCAACAATCATATCGTGAGCCCAATATCGTGATATGTATCGTATCGTGAGCCCAATATCGTGATATGTATCGTATCGTGAACCCAGCATCGTGCCACATATCAAATCGTGAGTTGAGTGTAGGTAGCAGCACTGTGTCTGTGGTTTTCATTGTCTCTAACGTTGCAGCCCCCCAAGTCAGTGTGCAGTGAGAGCTGCCCTCCTGGCACCCGATTGGCAAACAGGAAGGGGCAGCCAGTCTGTTGCTTCGACTGCATCCCCTGTTCTGACGGGGAGGTCAGCAACCACACCGGTAAGAATCAACACCACTTTACTTTACTACTGACTGAAACAAGGATTTTATTACCATGACAAGTAATTCATAACAATTCTCTTTCTTTCTTTGAATCTCTGCTCGCTGTCCTTCAGGTTCCTTCCAGTGTGAGCGCTGTCCTGAGGAGTTGTGGTCTAACAGCGAGCAGACAGCCTGCATCCTTCGTCAGCTGGAGTTCCTCTCCTTCAACGAAACCATGGGAATCACCCTGACAACGGCCGCCCTGTCTGGTGCTGCGGTCACTGTTGGGGTGTTTGTTGTCTTCCTGTACCACAGACACACTCCACTGGTGAGAGCCAATCACATGACTGTAATTATTTTCATGGAAAATAATTCATTACATCACTTCCCTTCTATCTTCAGTCCTTTAAGTCCACTTTTCTTCTCATTTCAGGTCCGGGCAAACAACTCAGAGCTGAGCTTCCTGCTTCTGCTGTCACTCAAGCTCTGCTTCCTGTGCTCGCTGGTGTTCATTGGTCAGCCGTCTGTGTGGGCGTGTGGGCTCCAGCAGGCTGCGTTTGGGATCAGCTTTGTCCTCTGTCTCTCCTGCCTGCTGGTCAAGACCATCGTGGTCCTGGCAGCATTCCGGTCTTCCCAGCCCGGCACTGGGGCTCTGATGAGGAGATTCGGCCCAAGTCAGCAGAGAGGGAGTGTCTGCATCCTTACCTGTGTACAGGTAAAGGCTGCTAAGACAGGGAAAGCCTGCCATACTATAGTGTCTACTAAATGTTCATCTGAGATCAAAGGTTCTGGAACCTTCTGTGTGTTTCAGGTGGTGATCTGTGCAGTGTGGTTGTTCCTGAGTCCTCCCCTGCCTGAACGTGACCTGGGCCTCCAGGGCTCCAAGGTGGTGTTGAAGTGTGCTGCTGTGGGCTCCATGGAGGGCTTCTCCCTGGTCCTGGGGTACATCGGCCTGCTGGCCTCCCTCTGCCTCCTCCTGGCCTTCCTGGCCAGGAAACTCCCAGACAACTTCAACGAGGCCAAGCTCATCACCTTCAGCATGCTGATCTTCTGCACCGTGTGGGTGGCGTTCGTCCCAGCTTACGTCAGCTCTCCAGGGAAGTTCACTGTTGCCGTGGAGATCTTTGCCATCCTGGCCTCCAGTTACGGACTTCTGGTCTGCATTTTCGCCCCAAAGTGTTACATCATCCTGCTGAGGCCTGAGAGGAACACCAAGAAACAGATGATGGCCAAATAACAGAAGATCTGCGCCCATAAATATAATGTACAGTTATGAGACTTTGACATGGTCAGAATTATGCTCCAAACTCTATTGTTAATCATTTAGATTCCTCCTCAAGCTCCCTCTGAATCGTTCTGAAATGGACTAAGGTTAAATCGCAATGTGACACCAGGAACAACAGATTAATGGACCAAGAACAGACCTAGTAGAAAAAGTTTAAAATCATAACGGCCTCAAATGCTTTGACCCTGCCTTTGTGTCTTCATCTGCAGTTAAATGAAGCAATACATATGCTGATTTCATGAACAAGATATAAATCGTTTCTCTGCCGAATAGCCGTGCAGATAGACACGTATCCCATCTCTCCCCCAATCCCCCACATGTGTATTTGATACCACTAATTAACTTTTTTTCACATTTGACATGACGTGTAATTCTCTTTTCCCATATGACATTTTTTTTATTAAGTATTGTTGTCGATGTTACGGTTGAATAAAAACCCATTCCTGAAGCTCCTTTGAAGTCTTTCATGTAATTGAAAAATGTATTTATGAGTTATTCATTCATGGTCAAATATTGATGGAACATTAATCCATATGAATGAGCAATTTATTCAGTTTATTCCTTGTGAAGTTTGAAACATATTCATGAGTTTGGCGTTGACTACATAATCCAACAGGGCCTAGACCGTGACAGCAAAGCTTACATGGATCCAGTAAATCCATTACTTATGTCCATTACTTATGTGTATTTAAAATTCCATTTGAAAAAACAAAAACCCATACCTATACAGTATAGTCTACACCTATGCACCAATATGTAATACATCTTATAATCATTCAATTTTCAGATCAGATGACATGACTTCTTTAATGAAGGGAGCATTGGAGAATATCATGTAACTGTTCTATCTTTCACTGCACAACATATTGCTTGGCGCTCTAGTTATGAGGCCCCGCCCCCTGGCCCTCGCCCCCTGGCCCCGACATCTCTGGACGTCAACATTCCCTTGTGTCCCCAAGGTGATTCCACATCCAGCATTGTTGTCCAGGCATGTACCATTTCACACAAAATGTTATCTATTTAGTTATGCTGCAGCAGTGATATCAACTACATGGGGAGACGCACCCTGCTCCTGCTGCGTACTGCCAGTAGGAGCAGGGTGTGATCTCTACACTGCCAGTAGGAGCAGGGTGTGATCTCTACACTGCCAGTAGGAGCAGGGTGTGATCTCTACACTGCCAGTAGGAGCAGGGTGTAATCTCTACACTGATAGTAGGAGCAGGGTGTGATCTCTACACTGCCAGTAGGAGCAGGGTG
Source organism: Hypomesus transpacificus (assembly GCF_021917145.1). Taxonomy (NCBI): domain Eukaryota; kingdom Metazoa; phylum Chordata; class Actinopteri; order Osmeriformes; family Osmeridae; genus Hypomesus; species Hypomesus transpacificus. The sequence goes on along the minus strand of NW_025813735.1, from coordinate 217,210 downwards.
TGATCTCTACACTGCCAGTAGGAGCAGGGTGTGATCTCTACACTGCCAGTAGGAGCAGGGTGTGATCTCTACACTGCCAGTAGGAGCAGGGTGTGATCTCTACACTGCCAGTAGGAGCAGGGTGTGATCTCTATACTGCCAGTAGGAGCAGGGTGTAATCTCTACACTGATAGTAGGAGCAGGGTGTGATCTCTACACTGCCAGTAGGAGCAGGGTGTGATCTCTACACTGCCAGTAGGAGCAGGGTGTGATCTCTACACTGCCAGTAGGAGCAGGGTGTGATCTCTACACTGCCAGTAGGAGCAGGGTGTGATCTCTACAGGGGGTCTCACCTTCATGCCACACAATTTTATTTTATGCATTTAGCAGACTCTTTTATAGGGAAGAAGGTATTTCATCTAGTCAGGAGAAAATGTTGAGGTAGAAGCAGGGAGGGGTGCAGTGTCCAAAGAGCCTCATGTCGCCCGACCCATGATGGCCTTCTTGGTGTTCCTCTCAGGCCTCAGCAGGATGATGTAACACTTGGGCCCGAACAGCGCCAACAGCAGGCCGTAACTGGAGGCCAGGATGGCGAAGATCTCCACCACGTCGGCATACTTCCCCGGGGAGCTGACGTAGGCTGGGACGAACGCCACCCACACGGCACAGAAGATCAGCATGCTGAAGGTGATGAGCTTGGCCTCGTTGAAGTTGTCTGGAAGGTTCCGGGCCAGGAAGGCCAGGAGGAAGCTCAGGACAGCCAGCAGGGCGATGTATCCCAGCAACGCAGCAAACCCAGCAACAGACCCCACCACACACTCGTACACTATCGTATCGCTCTGGTAGAGGGTGTTCTTATGCGGCGTGGGAGAAGCCAGGAGCAGCCAGCCCGTGCAGATGGCGGTCTGTAGGGACGTAAGAGCCAGCACGGTCCCTCTCTGGTGCCGGGCCCCGAACCACTTCATGATGGTTTCTCCGCCTGGCTTGGAGGCCCTGAAGACCCCCAGAACCACCACGGTCTTCACCAGGATGCAGGAGACACACAGCACAAAGCTGATGCCGAACGCTGCGTGTCTCAGCTGGCACGCCCACAACTTGGGCCGGCCAATGAACAGCAGCGAGCACAGGAAGCAGAGTTTGAGAGACAGCAGGACGAGGAAGCTGAGCTCGGAGTTGTTGGCGCGCACCACGGGTGTGTTCCGGTGGCGGACGAAAATCGCCATGACGCTGGCAGTAAGGACGGCGCCCAGCAGGGAGATGGCAGCCAGGGACATGCCCAGGGGTTCAGAGTAAGACAGAAACTCCTCTGTCTTGGGGATACACTGGGTTCTCTGTGGGTCGGACCAGTAGTCCTCAGGACACACAGAACACTCGGTGGAGTCTGGGAGAGACAAAGAGAGAGAAGAGAGAGAGAGAGAGAGAGAGAGAGAGAGAGAGAGAGAGAGAGAGAGAGAGGGAGAGAGAGAGAGAGAGGAAAGGGGCAAGGGCAGGGGGTGGTAGAGTAGGATGGGGCAGATTTAGTAGTTTTGGCATAAATGGATAATGATGATGTTCACATGGGACTGTGCCCTCACCGGTGTGGTTGCTGACCTCCCCGTCAGAACAGGGGATGCAGTCGAAGCAGCAGACTGGCTGCCCCTTCCTGTTGGCCAACCGGGTGCCAGGAGGGCAGCTCTCACTGCACACTGACTTGGGGGGCTGGAAGGAAAGGAAGTGGGTCAAATAATGGGCATAATGGGCATCCATTAGGGATGAACAAAGTACTTATCTAGCGTTCTATCAAAACGTTCTGACCTTCTTGTCTTTGAAATTCCAGAAGATTTTGTCTTCGTGAAGTAGTAGCTGTTCCCCAACAGGAAGTGACTCATCGACCACACCCACATTCTGAACCTTCACACCTCCGTCCGGGAGCCACGCCCAGTTCATGATGTCATAGATGGGCAGGGCATCTCCATTTTCATCGAACAACACTCTGTCCCCAAACCCGGTGGTGAAGTTGACCCTCTCCAGATAGTACACCAACTGGCCACAACGGGGAGACACGAGAAAAACATATGGTCATTTATTTTTTGCAACGAGTGAGATTAGATCCCCGATCTCCCACCCAGCACAGCTCACACTAACCCAGTGAGCTAAAGGCACAACACTGCTTCCCACCAGTCCTTCACCTGCCGGCAAACCCTTGCCGGCGGCCTAGCCACGCTACATTTATAACTGTATGTTTTCCTCACCTGCCAGGGCGCCATGTTGTCCAGGCTGGCACAGCTGCTCTCTGGGAAGGGCCCCTGCCCCGGCACACACTGCAGCAGGCTGTGGAGGGCGTGGGCCAGGGTGTACACAGCCTTGTAGATGTTGTAGTCTGCCCTCAGGTCAGAAACATCCAGATATAGCTGGGCCTGAGCGGCCAGGGCCTCCTGTCCAGAGCACGCAGGAACGCCCAGCCCAGCAGGCTCAAAACTGCAGCCAAAGACCTCCTCCCAAAACTGCCACACCTGCCAAAAAGAGAGAAAATAAAAATGCTGTTTATTAAAAGAAAATCAAGTTAAAAAAATACTAAAATGTTTTGGGAGGATATTTTCTTGAAATATAGCAAAACATAAGAGACTAGCAGTAAATACAAGTTGAAGTTTTAATATTAATTTTTTCGTTTGAAAAAATGGACAAATAAGATAAAATCTTTGCCATGCTCTGCCCATGTTGGTCGCTGGGGTGTTTGTCAGGGCGGAGACTTGACAGGAACTCCTTGAGTGCGGGGATCTCTCCACGGCGGATGGCGATGCCCAGCGTGCCCCCCACGTAGGGCATGAGTCTGGGGGTGTGGAGGACAATGCCGTTGGTCCAGGCCTCGCTGGCGATCCACTGCAGACCTGTCATGTTCTGGCTCACCACCTTCATGTAACGGAGTGAAAACCGTGAAACTCACTCTTCAGGTATCTAAAAGGCCAGCCGTGTCAATGAATAGAAAACTATACCTTGGTGACGAAGCGTGGCCATATCTGTTACATACCCGTCACATTCACACACAGCCGGAATCAGCGCTGCATCAATTGGTTAAGCAATATCAAAGAGAGCGTCTTTTAGTTGAATATCTTCACGTTGTGATTGGGTCATAGGTAAGAGGCCGCAGAGAAAATTCAATGTCTGTATCAATGTTATCTTACTGCTTATTTTTTAATAATTTGTTTGGCTCGCCAACTCATTTCGGCAACTCCGCTGGACTATTGCTCATCATCAAAACCTTTTCCTGTGTAGTTATACAAAAGCGAGAAGTGCCAGGTACTTTGTATCTTTTTCGCATAATTTTTGCACTGTACCTGGTAAAATACAGACCGTTCCTTGAATCAAGCTACCGAAATACTATATGAACTTTTCACTTTCTACTCCTTTTTCTGCTGTAGTTTCTGTTTGTACCTAAAAAAATATCTGACACTGGATGAAAATGTCTGCTAAATTAAGAATATTTAAAAAGTAAACGAATATTTTACCGGTAAACGATCAATTCGCCCTATTTTTGACATTCATTGAATGTAGGCCTACAAGGTGTAATATTCACCTCGTCCAGAAGGGGGAGCATGTATCCCGAGTTGGAGAACACCACCACCACTCTGGCGGTGGAGGCCCTGACCACAGACACGATCCTGCGGTACTCGTCCGGGGCGCTGTGGACCGGAAGCACCTCCAGATAGGCCGGGCAGCCGGCGCGGTCGTGAGCCAGGCCCTGGAGGAAGGAGCGGGCGGCATGGCGACCGTAGTCGTCGTCGCTGACCAGAAGGCCGACCCAGGTCCATCCAAACCGTCTCAGGATCTGTAGCATGGCTCGCACCTGAAGAAGAGCCAGGATGGAATATGTCTTGGTTATTACTAGTAAAGGAATAAGAAAATAGAAATGTACCAACCCCTATTCTCAGAATTATTTTAAATTCAGGAACATTAGTTAGTTAGGTTTTCGATTTGTTAGTTTTTTTGACCCCAGATTAATTCTATATTTATCATTTAAATGTGTAACTTTAGGGAGTACACTAAGACATTTGTTAACATTTGTCTGTAAAACAATTTCTTTTACAGCCGAAACACAAATAACGGCTTGATCTCAGTTCATATCATCTGGGCCAGTAGTTTCAAATGTAACAATGTGGTACACAGCTGCCGATACAGACACATGTTGCTGTGTTTGAATGTCATTAAAATTGAGGATTGTTATTTATTAGATATCTTCTATTTACTAACACACTAAAGACTAGGTTGTGGCTACCTGGAAGGCGTCACTGGGGATGGTCCTGAAGAAGGAGGGATACGCCTGCCGATCACTCAGGCAGGAACAGGTGGCGTAGTAACTCACCTGGGACAGGTGAAGCACACCCACACTTTAGAACATCATGAAACAGACCTGTGGACACAGACCAGCACTTTGAAAAAAATTGATGGCGTAAACCTGTGGACACAGACCAGCACTTTAAAACTAACAGAATACAGACCTGTGGACAGAAAGCTTAAATTGTACAGTTAAATTGTAAAGCTTAAAAATGTACAGTGCTTCCAGTGTGGCGACAGACAGACACTTGCCATGGGCACCCTAAACAGCCCCAGGACGCTGGAGATGGCGATGGAGTGAGTCGAGCCTGGATCCCCCACAATCCCCATCACCGGGGGTGAACTTCTGCAGTCCTTTTCCAGTAGAAACTCGTCCTCTGTCCCACTGGCCAGTGATAGGGCGGCACGGAACGCTACCCCTAGCTGGAGGCAGTTGTCGTAGAGATGGTATCCCAGGGTTACGTTAGGCAGCAGGTGTGGGTTCTTGTTGATCTCCTCGATGGTGTAGGCCATGGTCTGGGCCTGTCGGAAACCTGCCACGTCAAACCTGACAGAGAGAAGAGCACACAGACATGACCCCAGCCTCCCTCAGAGCACACAGACATGACCCCAGCCTCCCTCAGAGCACACAGACATGACCCCAGCCTCCCTCAGAGCACACAGACATGACCCCAGCCTCCCTCAGAGCACACAGACATGACCCCAGCCTCCCTCAAAGCACACAGACATGACCCCAGCCTCCCTCCACTCCAGGAAATCAGAGAGGGGCACTGTTGAACTAAATAACATAAAAATAAACACATAAAACAAGCCATCTTTTTAAACAGTCCATTAACACATGATCAATCAATACGTTTGGGACTTCATCATGGCATCAATTTTCATACTATCAAGTCAGTAAATTAAATTCCATGTTGTTTCTGAAATCCTTCCATTCCAGAACCCCTTACCGGTGTGTGTGTCAGGTCAGAGTGGTGTGTGTGTGTGTGTGTGTGTGTCATGTGCAAGAGCCCCTCACCCCTTACAGACAAGCTGCTGTGGCTTGGTGGTGAAGGACAGGTCTGGATAAGTGCTGTAGAAGTGGACCTCAAACAGCCCGCCCAGAACCACATCTCCCTCCAGGTGCATTCCACTGAGGTTGAAGTGCTCTCTCAGACGGCAGGAGGAAGAGTTGGATGAGGAGCACAGCAGAAAGGTGAGACAGAGATAGAGGTAGTAATGCAGGGACAACACCATGACTGCCTTCTGTATCTCCCTCGCTCTCTCCCCTCGCTCTCTCCCTCCGTCTGTCCGTTTTATGGAGTGTTGTGTCAGCCTGGGAGGGGGGCTGACGTCATGGGCTCGTTTCACAGGGGGGGGGGGGGGGGGGGGGGGGGCGCAGGCGTACCTGGTGTCAGGTGGGCAGGGGAATGCCAGGGAACAGAGATGAGGGCGGTGGGTTATGTTTTAGACCAAAAGAGGTTTTCTAGATGTAGGTCAGTGGCAGAGCATTGGACTGCAGAGCCAGTGGTCACAGGTTTGAATCCCCCTAGGGATAAAGGCATCTGCTAAATGGACACATTATTATGTTTTCGTTTTTCCAACTTTATGTCTATTGTCACTGTGTTTGTTTGTTTGTTAAAGACGAGATATAGGTATATATTAAATGTACATTAATTTCCTTTGGGGTATTTAAATGCAGGTCAATGGCCATTATGTGATGCATCATATGGGAGTCTAAAATGAACAGACTACTAAGCTCTACTTCACTGTGTCCACTAGGTGGCAGTAACATACTACTCTCCATGTAGATATGGAGCGTGCCTCATCCTACCTACGCGCCTTTCTTATCCAACTTTCCCCCACTCATCCTCTCTCCTCTCTTACTCTTTCCTATCCTCTCTTCCTCTCTTACTCTTTCCTCTCCTCTCTTCCTCTCTCCTTTCCTCCCCTCTCCTTCTCTCCAGCCTACCCTCTCTTCCTCTCTTACTCTTTCCTATCCTCTCTTCCTCTCTTCCTCTTTCCTCTCCTCTCTTCCTCTCTCCACCCTACCCTCTCCTTCTCTCCACCCTCCCCTCTCCTTCTCTCCACCCTACCCTCTTGTCTAGATCTGTGTCTGTGCTGCTAGCACACGGGCCCAGAACCTCAGACATCCCCCCACAAACCCTCCTCATTATTATTCTCTCACCTCACCTCCCTTCTCCCCTGCCGTCCTCTCCCCTCCCCTCCTCTACTCTCCCCTCCTCTTCTCTTCCTCCCTCTCCCTCTGGTGGGCTGTTGAAGGCTTGCTCCCCTGAGAGCTCTCAGACAACCATTCCTGGCTTTCTCTCAGACAGTGCCACGCAGCTAAACACAGCTTAATCACCAACACAGCTAACAGGATATGTGTATTTTCATAATCCAAGTTTAAAGTCTGGTACTGTAACTGTCTTTGCCACCAATACCAATACTTTCTAATCCAACAATTTTACAACTTGTTATTTGTTGACACTGAGTGCTGACGGCAAAGCACACCACTGCCAAATTCAAAAGAGCCGTTTTTATTAGTGAAGTACTTTTATAACGCAACAGTTTAGAAGCATAGAATGTTCAAAAGCCCAGGGCGTTGATTCTGTGTTGGAGTGTTCTGATTGATCAGCCTCATGCTCTGCCCCAAATGTATACCTGCTCCCTGGATTGATCTAACCAACTGTCAATCACAGCACATCTCTGATGACGAGAGCGTGTGCCATGTTTATAAAGGCGTGTCATCCAGCTGTACTTCTCTGAGAGCTCCTCTCTCTACGAACACATCGGTTCCTGGTGGATACTGTGACTCTGAGCAGCTCTGTCGTCTTCAGACTGAGGTTTGCTGTGCTGACCTCCAGCCAGACGTTCTGTCACAGCCTTGCCCTCTCTGTTGATGGGCTCTGGATGACATCTCCTCTGGCTCCATCTCCTGCTCCATCGCCTGCTCCATCGCCTGCTCCCTCGCCTGCTCCATCGCCTGCTCCATCTCCTGCTGCGTCTCCACCACCAGCTCCGCCACCAGCCTCTGGGCAGGGTTCATGGTGCCATTACCTGAGGGCGTGTTCTGGGTGCTGATCAGCTTGCTGTCTGGACCTCTGTGCCTGGGTCTGGGGGAGGGCCACCCCATGGAGCTGATGGAGGAGGCTGGGGCTGGAGCTGGGGTAAGGGCTGGGGCTGGGTCTACCTCTGGCTCTGGCTCTTGGTCCAGGGTGAGTGTCACTGGGTGGAACGGCACAGGCTGTGTTAGCCTGGTGAGCCAGAGCCCTCCGGTGATGCAGGCCCAGGGGGATGTGGTGATTGGAGGGCTGTTCCCAGTCCACTACCTGGCCCCAGAGTGGGATCACAGCTACGGGAGTCAGCCGCTGAGAGCTGCCTGCTACGGGTGAGTGGACATGGCCAACCTGCTCCGGACTGTCCCCCAACACATGCCCAGCTCCTCTAAACACACACATCTCCTCCTTCCTCTCTCCTCCTCTCCTTCCTCTTCTCTCCTCCTCTCCAGGTTCGACTACCGGGCATTCCGCTGGCTGATGACCATGGTGTTCGCGGTTGAGGAGGTGAACCGTGACGCCACGCTGCTGCCGGGCGTGAAGCTCGGCTACAGGATCCTGGACAGCTGTGACGACGTCCGCACCAGCCTGCTCGGAGCGCTCACTCTGGTTTCCTCACAGGGAGCGGAGGGTGTGGAGGAGGATGTGGAAGAGGGTGTGGAGGGGCCACGGTGCCTGGCTGGAGCCCCTGTCCCTGCCGTTATTGGCCTAGCCTCCTCCTCTCCAACTGGAGCCTTGGCTCACACCCTGGGCCCCTTCAACATCCCTCTGGTGAGGAGAGGGAGAGGGAGAGGGAGAGGGAGAGGGAGAGGGAGAGGGAGAGGGAGAGGGAGAGGGAGAGGGAGAGGGAGAGGGAGAGGGAGAGGGAGAGGGAGATAGGAGAGGGAGAGGGAGAGGGAGAGGGAGAGGGAGAGGGAGAGGGAGAGAGGAGAGGGAGAGGGAGAGGGAGAGGGAGAGGGAGAGGGAGAGGGAGAGGGAGAGGGAGAGGGAGAGGGAGAGGGAGAGGGAGAGGGAGAGGGAGAGGGAGAGGGAGAGGGAGAGAATGCGGTAGAGAGGAGAGGGGAGAAGGGAAGATATTTTATGTCGTATTAGATGTTACTTTTGGATAAAAGCGTCTGCTAAATACATAAAATGCTGTGTTCTCACCGTGGCCTGTCCGCCAGGTGTGTTACTGAGTCCTTTTCTGTCGCTGCGGTCTCCAGGTGAGTTACTTTGCCACCTGTACCTGTCTGACGGACAAGCGTGTCTACCCCTCCTTCCTGCGCACCGTGCCCAGCGACCTGTTCCAGGTGCGGGGGCTGGTCCAGCTGGTCACACACTTCGGCTGGAGCTGGGTGGGCACTGTGGGCACCGAGGTAAGATGGCACTAACATGGTTGAGGTCATAATATAATAATGATAATAATAATAACGTAAAACACAAGTAGTATTTGTGTTAAAAAGAGTATGCCTACAGTTTTCACATGGTGTTTGTATATTAAATTAAGTTCTGTGTTTATGTGTGTGTGCATGTGGATGTGCATCTGTGCATGTGTGTGTGTGTACCAGGATGACTACAGCCGTTACGGCATCCAGGCGTTCTCCAAGCAGCTGGAGGAGCAGGGAGGCTGCCCCGCGTTCCACCTCTCCCTCCCCAGTTCCCCCTCCCCGGCCCAGCTGGGGGCCCTGGCCGACGCCCTGGTGAGCTCCACAGCCAGGGTGGTGGTGGTGTTCGCCACCGAGGGACAGCTGCTGGGGCTCCTCTCTGAGGTGGGACATCATCCTTTTCTGTGTCTCTCTCTCCTTCTCTGGTTCTCTCTCTCCTTCTCTGGGTCTCTCCTTCTCTGGTTCTCTCTCTCCTTCTCTGGTTCTCTCTCTCCTTCTCTGGTTCTCTCTCTCCTTCTCTGGTTCTCTCTCTCCTTCTCTGGTTCTCTCTCTCCTTTTCTGGTTCTCTCTCTCCTTCTCTGGTTCTCTCTCTCCTTCTCTGGTTCTCTCTCTCCTACTCTAGTTCTCTCTCTCCTTCTCTGGTTCTCTCTCTCCTTCTCTGTGTCTCTCTCTCCTTCTCTGTGTCTCTCTTCTCTGGGGAGGGTCATTCCCCCCTCTGGAAAAGCGCTCTTTGAATAGATGTCAAAAACGACCTCTTCGTTAGGTTATTTCCCTCCTCTGACTGTCCCCTCCTCAGCTGGCCAGCAGGAACGTGACGGGGATCCAGTGGGTGGCCAGCGAGGCCTGGGTCACGGCCTCCGTCTTGTCCTCCGCTCCCTTCCACTCCCTCCTGGAGGGGACACTGGGCTTCTCCTTCCCCGGGGTCCACATCCCCGGCCTGATGGACTTCCTGGTCCGGGTCCGCCCCTCGGCTGCCCCGGGGTCAGAGTTCACCAACATGCTGTGGGAGGAGCTGTTTGGATGCAAGCTGCCGTTCAGAGGGGAGCAAGGCTTGGCCTCTCTGAGAGACGTGAGGGCGTGCACTGGTCTGGAAGACGTGAGGGATACCAACACCAGTTATACAGAGGTGTCCCAAGTGAGGGTGTCCTATAACGTGTACAAGGCGGTGTACGCCATCGCCCACGCTCTGCACGACATGTTTCAGTGTGGATCCCCAGAGCAAGGCCCAGGAAGCTGTAACCTCACCAGCACAGCCTTCACACCCACACAGGTACATACGCTCTGTGTGTGTGTGTGTGTGTGAGTCTCGGCATGTTGACCTACAGTAAGGGTATACAAACAATTTAGTTTGTTTGAGTAACAGTTTTGTTCAGAAGTACAGCATTTGGCTGCAGATAAAGGGACTGAAGGTTCAAATTCCCCCTTGTAAATAAACACTAAGCACTTTGTGGTACTTTCTCTCTCCTGCCTCCAGCTGCTACACCACCTCAAGCGGGTGAATTTCACCAACCAGTTTGGCGAGAAGGTTCAGTTTGATGCTAATGGAGAACCTGTTCCTCTTTATGACATCATCAGCTGGCAGAAGGACGGAGGTGGAGGCATCAGGTTTGCATCATTTTAATATTTATAAATATATTATAAGACATGCCCTTATGTATCATTTATAAAAGGGTAGGGGCCTAGGCCAGTGGTAGAGCATTTGTCTGTTTTGAGTCAAGAGGTTCCAGGTTTAAATCCCATGTCTATGTTACTTTAGTAAAAATGTTTATATGAATTATAATAATTCTTTCTATGGGCTAGTAGAGGGGCATTATTTGATGTTTGTTTTGACGTTTGTGGTTATGTTAAAACTGTATTGGCCTTGTATGAAGGTTTCGTAAGGTAGGATCATACGATGGCTCCGCCCCCGAGGGACAGCAACTGCTGATAAAGGAGAGTGCCATCGTGTGGACAGGAGGCCAAAACAAGGTGGTGTCTGATTTAAAATATATATATATTTATTGAATATGTTAAGTTTCCAGTAGTTGGGGCATTTGACTGCAGATCACTAGATCACTGGCTCAAACCATCCTCTGTACTCTGTACACCCTCAGTTTTACTTCACATTGGAAAAAAGCGTCTGATAAAAAAACTCAAATCATAAAAGCGTAGTCCTGACTCACCTGTGTGCCTGGTGTCCCAGGTGCCTGAGTCTGTGTGCACCTCTCCCTGCCCCCCGGGCAGCCGACAGGCCACACAACCAGGAAAACCACCCTGCTGCTTCGACTGCCTGCCCTGTGCAGACGGGCAGATCAGCAACCAGACTGGTAGAATCCTCCTGCTCCACTACACAAACACACTAGACTAGACAACATTACACTAGACTAGACAAGATTAGACTAGACAACATTACACTAGACAACATTAGACTAGACAAGATTAGACTAGACAACATTATACTAGACTAGACAAGATTAGACAAGACAAGATTAGACTAGACAACATTAGACTAGACAAGATTAGACTAGACAAGATTAGACTAGACAACATTAGACTAGACAAGATTAGACTAGACAACATTACACTAGACTAGACAAGATTAGACTAGACAACATTACACTAGACTAGACAAGATTAAACTAGACAACATTACACTAGACTAGACAAGATTAGACTAGACAAGATTAGACTAGACAAGATTAGACAAAACAAGATTAGAGTAGACAACATAAGACTAGACAAGATTAGACTAGACAACATTACACTAGACTAGACAAGATTAGACTAGACAAGATTAGACTAGACAACATTACACTAGACTAGACAAGATTAGACTAGATTTGGTTAGATTAGATTTGATTCGATTATCATTTAAATTAGATTGAATTTGTGAGAATGTATGTGTGCATGTAGACATTATGTTTGATGGAGATGTGTGATTTCTGTGTTTTCATGTTGTCATGTTGTCATGTTTTGACAGGTTCCACAGAGTGCATCCAGTGTCCAGAGTACCACTGGTCAGACAGAGACAGGAAGTCCTGTGTAGCCGGAGTGGACGACTTCCTGTCCTTCTCCAACACCATGGGCGCCATCCTCGTCGCCCTCACCCTCCTGGGCATCGCCACGACAACCGCCATCACCGCCGTGTTCCACCGTCACCGGGCCACGCCTATCGTCCGGGCCAACAACTCAGAGCTGAGCTTCCTGCTTCTGCTGTCACTCAAGCTGTGCTTCCTGTGTTCGCTGGTGTTCATTGGCCGGCCCTCGGAGTGGGCGTGTCGGTTCCGTCAGGCTGCGTTTGGGATCAGCTTCGTCCTCTGTCTCTCCTGCCTGCTCGTCAAGACCATCGTGGTCCTGCTGGCCTTCCGGGCCACAGCACCTGGGTCCAGGGCGCTGAAGCTGTTTGGTCCCGTCCAGCAGAGGGCGCTCATATTTGGCACCACGATTCCGCAGGTGGGTACACACTGGAGTTACACCATTACTGCATTCGGGGAGGGTATTAGTGTGGTATCAGGGGTAAAAGCAAGAGATCACAGGTTAAAATCCCCCCTGTTCTGTATGAATGCATTGTTATGGATGACACAGGCCTTATGAATTATGACATTACAAACTCAAAAAAACACAAATGTACGCAAATCGAAAATTTGCTTAATTCGCGTTAATAATTCACTTCGCGTTTGGTGTGTACAGAGCATTAATGATAATCTGATGGGATGATGATCAGGGTCATTAACAGAGTTGGGTAACGTTACTTTTTAAAGTAACTAATTACAGTTACTAGTTACATTTATTGTAAAGTAACTAGTGAAGTTACTTAGTTACTTGCTGTAGAGAGTAAGGCGTTAAGTTACTTTTGCGTTACATTAAGAAAAGTATTTTATTTCTAAGACAATTCACCTAGGTCACTCTTATGCCCAGAAGGCACATTTAATGGGTTGACCTCAGCAATAGAACATATTGTACTGAATATTCAGTGTCACTCGCATATAACATGATCAATCCTCATTATACAGCAATACGGATCAAGGTAATAATCCACCATAATGAAAAGCAATATTTCCATGAAGTTCTTGAAACAAGAAACTTTTTAATGAATAAATAATGTTGTAAAATGCCAGGCAGAAGTCTAGTAGTTAGTTAGCTCTGCAATTCACCGGGGCTAGGTATGAATCTAGGAGCAAAACGAAGCTAAGCTATAGCTAGGTACAGTGCCCTCCAAAAGTATTGGAACAGTGAGGCCAATTCCTTTATTTTTGCTGTAGACTGAAAACATTTGGGCTTGACATCAAACGATGAATGTGAAACCAGAGATCAACGTTTCAGCTTTTATTTCCAGGTATTTACATCAGGATCTGATGCACAAATTAGAAAATATCACCTTTTTGTTCGAACCCACCCATTTGTCACGTGAGCAAAAGTATTGGAACATGTGACTGACAGGTGTGTTTTGTTGCCCAGGTGTGTCCTATTACATACATTATTCAATCAATAAATACCACTGAATGTCTACACTCAGGTTCAGATTGGGTAAGATAGGTTTTGTCTATGCAGACTGTATTCAGAGGTGAAAACAACATGAAAACCAGAGCGCTGTCTTTGGGTGAAAAACAAGCAATTGTGAGTCTTAGAGAAGATGGAAAATCAATCAGAGCCATTGCAGAAACATTGGCCATAGCCAGTACAACCATTTGGAATGTCCTGAAGAAGAAGAAAACTACTGGTGTACTAAGTAACAGACGTCGAACAGGTAGACCAAGGAAAACATCAGCAGTTGATGACAGAAACATTGTGAGAGCTGTAAAGAAAGACCCTAAAACAACTGTTAGTGAGATCAGCAACAACCTCCAGATGGCAGGAGTGAAGGTATCACTATCTACTGTTCGCAGAAGACTTCATGAACAAAAGTACAAGGGCTACACCAGAAGATGCAAACCACTCATTAGCAAGAAGAATAGGAAGGCCAGGCTGGAATTTGCCAAAAAGTACAGAGATGAACCTCAAAAATTCTGGGACAAAGTTTTATGGACTGATGAGACAAAGATTAACTTTTACCAAAGTGATGGAAAGGCTAAAGTTTGGAGAAAGAAAGGAACTGCTCATGATCCCAAACACACAAGCTCATCTGTGAAACACGGTGGAGGTAATGTCATGGCTTGGGTTTGCATGGCTTCTTCTGGGACGGGCTCATTAATCTTCATTGAGGATGTAACACATGATGGCAGCAGCAAAATGAACTCGGAAGTCTACAGAAACATTTTGTCTGCCAATTTAAGGAAAGATGCAACCAAACTGATTGGCAGAGCCTTCATCATGCAGCAAGATAACGACCCAAAACACACTGCCAAAACAACAAAGGAGTTCATCAGGGGCAAGAAATGAAAGGTATTAGACTGGCCAAGTCAATCTCCAGACTTAAACCCTATAGAGCATGCATTTTACCTGCTTAAGAGGAGACTGAAGGGAGGAACCCCACAAAACAAACAACAACTGAAAGAGGCTGCAGTGAAAGCCTGGGAAAGCATCAAAAAGGAAGAATGCAAAAGTTTGGTGACGTCAATGGGTCACAGACTTGCTGCAGTTATTGAAAGCAAAGGATTTGCAACTAAATATTAAGTCTTATTCACTTAAATATGTTTTAAGTATATCTGTTCCAATACTTTTGATCACATGACAAATGGGTGGATTCAAACAAAATGTGATATTTTCTTAGTTGTGCATCAGATCCTGATGTAAATACCTGGAAATAAAAGCTGAAACGTTGATCTCTGGTCTCACGTTCATTATTTGATGTCAAGCCCAAATGTTTTCAGTCTACAGCAAAAATAAAGGAATTCGCCTCACTGTTCCAATACTTTTGGAGGGCACTGTATATGGTAGCAAAATGGTGTTCACTTCACTTAAATACTGAACCTAACGTTCCTAGACTTTTAGCTACATGCTGAGGGCTTGCGACCAAAAGACTAACTTGAGTATCTCGTTACTTTTTTGAACAAGGAACTAATAACGGATTCATTCAATTAAATAAGTAACGCGTTAAGTTACTAGTTACCTAAGAAAAGTAGTCTGACTACTGTAACGCGTTACACCCAACACTATTAATTATCACATAAGGTACATGAGATTTGGACCTCGGTAAAAAACAAACCTCACATAGTTGTGTGTTTAAATATTGCCCTGCTAACCACAGCTACGTCTAAACTCTCTGGCTGTGGGCCTGTTGGTGACTCTTATCCAGGTGTGTCTCTGTGCTGGCTGGCTGGCCTTGGCTCCACCCTATCCCTTCAGGAACCCCTTCTACCTGGGAGCCACAGGGAAGGTGAAGCCCTCTCATTGGTCATCTGAAATATCCTTCTACATGCACTATTTGTACATCGTTCTGGACAAAAATCTTTTAAGTGACTCGAATGTGAAATGTTAATCCCCAGGTGGTGGTGGAGTGCAAGGAGTCTTGGCCCCCAGGATTCTACCTGGTCCTGGGGTACATCGGCCTGCTGGCGTCCCTCTGCCTCCTCCTGGCCTTCCTGGCCAGAAAACTCCCAGACAACTTTAACGAGGCCAAGCTCATCACCTTCAGCATGCTGATCTTCTGCGCCGTGTGGGTGTCGTTCATCCCAGCTCACGTCAGTTCTCCGGGGAAGTTCACGGTTGCCGTGGAGATCTTCGCCATCCTGGCGTCCAGCTTTGGACTCCTCCTGTGTATCTTTGTGCCCAAGTGTTACATCATCCTGCTGAGGCCTGAGAGGAACACCAAGAAGGCCATGACAGGGAAACCAGGGAGATGATGAACAACGATAATGTTTTCATTTGGCAGAACCTTTTCAAATTAAATCTTGCTCTAGTTGTTAGCCTTTTGACAAGCAGTGCCACAGAGGGCTTTGCTTACGCCCCGTAACACTGTCTCTAAACCAACCTGAACCCTCAAACAAGACATGGAAAAACTCCCAGGAAAACTCTGAGAAAACAGGGAAGAAATCTTGGGAGGGCAGTTTAGTGAGGGATCCCCTCCTCCAGAGACAGTGGGTGACACAGAGAGGAGCAGACCACAAGCTGAATACTCATTATGCAGCTTTTATTAAAGGGTACCGTATGCAGTGGGGAATTTGAACCTGTGACCTATTAATCTGCAGTCAGTCGAACTATCGACTACTGAAGTATCCACTACTGAGATTAACAAAGTGGTTTCCTGTTGTCAGTTAGAAGCCAAGACATGGTTGATCCTTATTAAATATAGGTGTAACAATACACTCAGCTCACAATTCGATACATATTACGATACTAGGTGTACGATACAATACGTATCACAATATTTTGAACAGCAAATTCAATTAACAGATTTATTTCCAAAACATTTAACATCTTCAATAATTTTCTTTGTTGTACATGCAATTTAGTTAACTCAGTTCAAGCGATTTCGAAGGCAATGAATGCACACATGACGCAGGTGCAGAGTAGGTCGCTTGCTGGTAGCTCAACCAATAGCATCAAACGGACATGATATTGTACAATTTTTGCCATAACTCTACAAAACATATTATACAATTTTTGTATTGCGATATATTGTTCCACCATATATTGTTCCACCCCTATTATTAAACTGTAGATTAACTGTGACGCATACAGAAATGAATAGTGTAACATGTCATGAACATAAATCGAATAACCTTGAATCATAATACTTATTTATTGTTGAAACACCACACATGGAGTGCCATAACTAAGGCTATGGAAATGTTTATTACTGTCCCAGTAGTACAGTGATGCATGTATAGCCAGGAAACATGTCAACCATTCATACTAATGAATGTTTAAATCAATAAAAGCAATGAAGAAATGATCAGATGTCTTCGGTGTTTGTATGTTGAATTAGCAGTGAAACACACAAGACATGGTTAGAGGATAAAGTTGTATCACATACTGTGCAACATTTACAACTATAGAATATATGTTTTGAGGACAATTGTGCTTTATCTATCTGTGTCTCCACAAACTTAATTTGTTTTTGGTTCAGGAGACACATAAATATGTTAATATATTTCGAGACCATCACACATTCAGAGAGCTTTAGAGGGGACCTTTCCCATGAGGTGTTTTTTGGTGTTTTTCTCTGGTTGGAAGATGATGATGAAGCACTTAGGAGCAAATATGCAAAGTATCAAACCAAAACTGGAGGCCAGGATGGCAAAGATCTCCACAGCTACCGTGAACTTCCCAGGAGAGCTGACATAAGCTGGGATAAAGGTGATCCAGACAGCACAGAATATCAACATGCTGAAAGTGATGAACTTTGCTTCATTGAAGTTATCTGGCAGCTTTCGAGCCAAAATAGCCAGGACAAAGCACAAGAGAGCCAGGAGTCCTATATACCCCAGCACAGCCCAGAAGCCCACAGCAGAACCTAAAGCACATTCTAGAATGATCTTCTCTTTAAAAGTGGTTAGATTTTTTATAGGGAAGGGGGGTTTAAGAGCTAACCAGAGAGTACATATCAGTGCTTGGATAAACGTAAAAGACACAACAGCCAGCCTCTGCTGTGGAGGCCCAAACCATTTCATGGCATCACTTCCTGGAAGTGTAGCCCTGAAGGCCATCAGCACCACTATAGTCTTCCCCAGAACACAAGAGATGCAGAGGACAAAGGTGATCCCAAATGCCGTGTGGCGCAGCATACAGGACCACTCAGAGGGCCGGCCGATGAAGGTGAGAGAACACAGGAAACACAGAGTCAGGGAGAAGAGGAGCAGGAAGCTGAGCTCTGAGTTGTTGGCCCTGACGATGGGCGTTGCTCGGTTACGGTAAAACACAGTAGCCATGACAATGGCAAGGCAGGCCCCTCCCACCGAGCAGGTGGCCAGGATGACTCCCAGGACCTCGTGGAAGGAGAGAAACTCCACAGGTTTGGGAAGACAAACATCTCTCCCAGGACCGGGCCAGAACTCGCTGGAACACGACCAACAGTTGGAAGAGTCTGGAGGTACAGAGTCAGACACACATGGACATCTGTAACATACTCTGGTTGGTTGTGCTGGGTTGTTCGCATACAATTCATTCTTTTTTAACACATTTTTTAAGTGAACAAAACTGAATACTCCTCCAAAAAGATTTGTCTCCACCCAAGCTTTTGCTTTTGGTGAATTGAAGGAACTAAAAGAAAATAGGAAGCAGTTCTAAACTGTTTCTGCAAGTTCTTCAGGTTCTTTCAGTCTACCAATTCATTCACGAATGACAGAATCACCATAAATTATTCGCAAATCGAACTAATCCAATGTTAGAATGAATTGTTCACAAATGTATCATTGGAACTCGTTTGCGAATCGGTGAATGGAATCAAAAGATTAGAATCAAAACGTTCATCACTATTGGATGGTGAGGCAGAGGTGAGGGAACCCGAGGGAGAAACACACCTGTCTGCTTGAGTGTGGTTAAAGTCTCTGCTGTTTGGTGTTGCTACAGTTCAGAGAGTAGTGGACCTGAGAGTGTGTATCACCTGTGTGGTTGCTGATCTCTCCCTCTGCACATGGGAGACAGTCGTAGCAGCAGAGAGGCTTTCCTTTCTGCACGGCCTTACGAGTTCCTGGGGGACACCTCTCACTGCACACAGACACAGGGACCTGCAGGACACAGAGCACGAAAGCCACATAATAAAATAGCAAGATAAAAACATATTTTTGCTTTTGCCTCCCCTACCTGTATAACCCTTCTTGTGTACTCCTACCTGTATAACTTAACCTGTATACTCCTCCCTGTATAAAATGTATAAACCTGTATAACCTCTACCTATGTAACCTCTACTTGTGTAACCTCTACCTGTGTAACCTCTACCTGTGTAACATCTACCTGTGTAACCTCTACCTGTGTAACCTCTACCTGTGTAACATCTACCTGTGTAACCTCTACCTGTGTAACCTCTACCTGTGTAACCTCTACCTGTGTAACACATTGGCATACCTCTGTGCCCCCGTCAGCCCAGAGGATGTCCTTGGTCATGCTGAACTCCTGGCCCGCAGGTACAGAGGCATCATAGTGACCCACCGTCACAAACTCTATGTGATCCTTCTCACCCATCTGCCAGTTCACCAGCTCATACACGGCCACAGGATCGCCGTTGGTATCAAAGACTACCGGATATCCATTCTGAGAGAAGTTAATAGACTTCAGACTCTCTAGGACCTACAGGAGGGGAGAGGAGAGAGGAGGGGGGGTTGTAAGGAGAGGGGGAAAGAGGACAGGGAGAGAGAGAGAAAGAGGGAGGAGGAGAGGAAAAGAGAAAGAGAGATGAGAGTGGAGTGGGTTGGGATGAGACAGAGGGGGGTAAAATCAATCAGTCATTCAAATCAATTTGAAACAGTTTTGAATTTCTGGCAACAACAGGCCCATCCAAGTCTCCTAAATCAATGTAATTAATGAATGTTTCAGATAGCATCATAGTCATGAAGTTCATGTAGACTACCTGCTCTGGCTGGACAGAGCTATGTTTGTCACATCGAGCGGTGCCGTTAGCGCGGTCCTCACAGATGAGGCGGTGGATGGCGTGGGCGATAGCGTACACCGCCTTGTACACCATGTTAGTGACGCGCAGCTGAGACGTATCTGTGTACGGGCTCTGGAGCTGCGCTATGTCCTCTGAACCGTCACACTCCTTCTCGCCCACTCCCGACACTAGACACACGCACAGAAAACTTGTTCTGTTAAAGCAGTCTTTCTCAAACTCTGGTCCTCAGGGACCCCTTGCCCTGCATGTTTTAGATGTTTCCTTGCTCCAACACACCTGATTCTAATGAATGGGCTGTTATCTAGCTCAGCAGAAGCCTGGTAACGACCCATTCATTTGAATCCCATGTGTTGGAGCAGGAAAACATATAGCCAATGCAGGACAGGGTTGAGGACCAGGGTTGAGAAAGGATGTGTTAAAGAGTGTGTGTTGATGGTCCCTGTCTGTTTTAACGAATACAGGTACAATGAAACTCTTGGGCCTTTCTGCTTTTTTCTATCAATCTAAAGCCTTGTTTTTCATAAAAATATTATTATTTGAGATATTTGAGAATTATGAGACAGGACGACAGCAAAAACAGATTGTTGAGGAGTTTCTATCAGAACCTCCATATTCTCACGGTCCCTGTGATAAACGGGTGCGCGCTCTCACCGCCCTCCCGCAGGTGGCAGTTGAAGGCAGTCTCCCAGAACTCGGTGAGCAGCGGCACGGCCGCCACTTTGGCGGGAGAGAGATCCAGCAGGAAGTCTCTCAGGCCAGGGATGACAGAGCGCGGGATGGCAAAGCCAACGGCGCCGGCGCACACGCTGAAGCGCAGCATGTCCGGGTCTGTGACCCACGACTCGCTGCCTATCCACTGGAGCGGAGGCGGGCGCTCGCGCTCCAGCTCCTCCAGCAGAATGCGCATGTCTCCCGAAGCTAGGAAGGCCACGACAACCCGGGCGGTGGAACTAGAGGGAGATAGCGTATGTATAGTTATGTTAACATGGTATAGGCCTACGACATTTAATAATAAATCATTTAAAACAAAATGTATGTTTTGTTGGTGTCATCTGGATAGATACGTATAGCCTACAATGTTATATGAGGCTGATTATATGTTAAGATAATGATGATGGGTTACAAGTTTGTATAATCATGCCAACCACAGTTATTTATCTAACCTGCGGATAACATTGGCCACTTGTCGCAGCTTGCTGATAGGCTGGGTTCGGTAAAAAGCCACCGAATATTCAACGCAGATGCCCTCTTCTTTGGCAGCCCGGAGGAAAGCCCCCATGCCGCTATTACCGTAGTCCGAGTCTGACCGGATCGCCCCGATCCATGTCCAACCGTAAAACTTTACGAGGCGGGCTAGAGCGGCAGCCTGGAACTGGTCACTCGGGATGGTTCTGAAGAACGCGGGATACTGCTTCTTATCGCTCAGACAGGCGCATGTTGCAAAGTGGCTTACCTAGCAACAGACAAGAGACACTCATGATGTTACACAAGCATACTTTACACACTGCACAAGCTTGTTACAGCCAGGAGGGATACAGTCTAGGGCTGCTGTTCATCAAATATAGTTTGTTTGAGTTTGTTTACCTGTGGGATTTTAAAGAGCCCGGTGATGCGCGACATGCTCATGGATGGAGTTGAGCCAGATTCGCCGACTATAGCTGTTACCGTGCTTGTGCGCGAGCAGTTTTCGTTAGTCTTAAACACCGGGTCCAAACCGTTTGCAAACTGGAACGCCACCTTGACAGCCATGGGGACCGAGGCGCAGGAGTCGTGGATGCGGTAACCGAGCGTCACCCCTGGTAGCAGCACCGTACTGTTATTGATCTCCTCGATGGCAAAAACCATGGCACGTGAGAAGCGCAGTTCGCGAGAATCCAGACTTTGAAACACAGAAGAGAAAGATTAGTTTCGACGCTTCAGTCAGCATCACGTTATAAATTGCCACATAATTAGATTATCAGGCCATACCTAGACCACACAGCAACTTTTGTGTTAAAAAGTGTTAATTTCACACCAGAGTGCTCAAGTTGATAGTGGACATACATAAAAATGAACGAATCCTGGTGTTAAATGAACACTGAAATTTGCTGTGCAGTTAGTGCCATGCAAGTAGATGTCATATTGTACAATTTGTATACATTTAGATACAGCACAAACACACAGCATTTGATCCCTAAACAGTCTTTGTTTTTGCATCAGTCTCTCATCATGTAACTGACCTCCCTGTGCACTCCAAGGACTGGGGCTGAACAGTGTAGCTTTCGTCCTTGCTGTACATGTAGTAGTGGATAGAAAACACCCCCCCCAGGATGAAGTCTCCATCCTGAGAGAATGCTGGGAGACGAGGGCTGCCCTGGAGTCGACATTCAAGAGACCCCATCTCAGACACAGCCCTAGTTCCTGCCCCAGCCCTAGCTCCTGCCCGAGCGCCTGTCCAAACAGCCATAGGTCTGGTTCCTACCCCTGCCCCGGTCCCTGCCCCGGTCCCGGTCCCTGCCCCGGACACAAACCCATCCTCAGCTTTCGTCCCATACATGAAACCGTCTACGACCAGCCCTCCCAACACCCCCATTAGCAGGCTTTGGCCCTGCAACAGTCCCCACACCAGGGGAAGAGAGCCGGAGACGATCCTCATACTGAGCTGTGTGGAGGAGGACAGCTCTCACATGTCAGCTTGGCTCAGCAACACAGGGCTATATACCCTGCCTGCCACCTGGCACTGCCCTTCTGGGCCGCCCAGGGGTTCAAAACAGACTGTACAACACCATGTCTGACTGCTTTTTTAAGACAGAAGAGTAAGGTATGAATCAACGGCTTTATGAAGTTACGTTTGAAGTTGCAGATGTGACAGTTTTTGTTGCACTGTAATTTCGATGTAATTTTTGTTGTCTTGTGCCTGGGGGGATGAGATGTTAATGCTGCTGGGAAATACAGACAGTTTTTTGGCCCAATCCTGGGACCTCTGACTAAGAAGCACGACCACTAGCCTGCTATGCCAACGAAAAGCTAGCTTTTCACTGTGGACTATATTTATACCTGAGGAGTGAGTAAAACAAATTCACATCGGTTACACAAGAAACACAAAAATCCCTGGTATATTTTATTTCTTTGTGGCAGTTTACAAGGAAAGTCAGTACATATACTTCATATTTAAAGATTACATCTGAAATAACATTTACTAATACATTTCAAATAAATTATTAGAACTTTAAATAGTTTTCCCTTTGTTTACGTACTAAACTAGCTAACAGGACAGTTGTGTTTTATTTCTTCCCCATGAGATGCTGTTTGGTGTTCTGCTCAGGCCTCAGGAGGATGATGAAACACTTGGGAGCGAACAGGCAGAAGAGCAGGCCGTAACTGGAGGCCAGGATGGCAAAGGTCTCCACTGCGTCGGCGTACTTCCCGGGAGAGCTGACGTACGCCGGGATGAACGACACCCACACGGCGCAGAAGATCAGCATGCTGAAGGTGATGAACTTGGCCTCGTTGAAGTTGCCGGGCAGCTTGCGGGCCAGGAAGGCCAAGACGAAGCACAGGCAGGCCAGGAGGCTGATGTATCCCAGAACGCACCAGAATGCCAGGCTGGAGCCCACTCTGCATTCTAGAATGATCTTGGAGCTTTGGTACTGGGAGTTCCTGGAGGGGAAGGGAGGGGCATCTGTGAGCCAGGCTGTACACATGACCACCTGGACCAGGGTGCAGCTGAAGATGATGACCCTCTGCTGTCTGGGCCCCAGCCACCTCATGATGTTGTTCCCGGGCCTGGTGGAGGTGAAGGCAGCCAGGACCACCAGGGTCTTCCCCAGGATGCAGGAGATGCAGAGGGAGAAGGTGATGCTGAAGGCCGTGTGACGGAGCATGCAGGACCAGGAAGTGGGCTCCCCCACAAAGACCAGCGCACACAGGAAGCAGAGAGTCAGGGAGATCAGGATGAAGAAACTCAGCTCTGAGTTGTTGATACGGACGATGGGGGTGTTCCTGTTGTGGAGGAAGACCCCCAGGACAGCTATGGTCAGACAGGCTCCCACTACGGCGATCACCGTCAGAGACAAGCCCATGGCGTCATGGGACAGGAACTCCACTGTCTTGGGGATGCACCTGGTGCCATCGTCGTTCGACCAGAAGTCCTCAAGACAAACGGTGCACTCTATAGAATCTAGAGAGAGAGAGAGAGAGAGAGAGAGAGAACAAAAAGGAAAAATTGGACTGAAATAATTTGCTTTATGAAAACGAATACAATTTCAATAATTTCATAAATTCGGGAAAACTTTAATCTCTAAACTATACAGCAGCTATCAGTCCTGGCCTCTGTGTCGCTGGTTCACCTGTCTGATTACTGATCTTGCCGCTGTCACATGGTACACAGTCAAAGCAGCACAGAGGCTCCCCATGACGGACAGCCTTCCTGGATCCTGGAGCACAGCTGGAGCTGCACACAGACACCACTGCCTGGGACAGGGACACCACAACAGTAGCTCATGAACACAACACAAACTCAGGAATACCACACAGATGTCACAAACCCACTTGAAGCTTTCTACAGTGAGGGGGATACTGTGGTGGGATGGGGGAGGGCTGGGAGCAGCTTAGTGGTTATATATATATATATATATATATATATATTAATACATTATCATAAACATTATTCAGTACTGTTTATATTATAAAGACTTTAATGAATCATTAATCATAATTACCATCATTAGTATTGCAACATTATTATCTTTCTTCGTTGTTTTGTATACTATTATTTATTACTATATACATATATAAATACTATTACCATCCTTCCACTAGCATAATTACTAGAGCCCAACCGATTTATCAGCGGGTCGATATTATTGGCCGATATTATCGGCCGATATTAGGCATTTTCCAAACTATCGGTATCGGCATTTATAATGGCCTATAAATGAATATAAAAAAACAAGAAAAAGGACAAAACACCCTTCAACCATGTTATGAGTGGGCAGAGTCGGGCAGAGTGTTAGGGAAATGTGTTTATGTTTTGTTACGCATTTCTGGAATTTTTATTTATTTATTTTTTAATATGTATTTGCCGATATATCGGAATATCAATTTTTAAATCACCAAATATTTGTATCGATATCGTTCTTTAAAATTCTTTATCGGTCTGGCTCTAATAATTACTATCATGAGTGACATGTTAGATGTCTGAGCCATCAGGCCAAACCCTAAAAGAAGCTCCTCTTCCTGATTCCCCTGACTCACCTCCACCTGACCCTACAGAACTTGGCCAGCTGGCATCTGATGCAGGTAAACACACAGTGACAGCAGCTTGCCTGGCTCTGATGCCCCGCCCACACTATCGCCTCCTCCTGGATCACCAGCTCCTTCCCAGAATCCTTTGTTCCGTCGAACAGGCCGACGTTGACAAACTCGATCTTCCCATCGCTGCCCCTCTGCCAGTTGATGATGTCATAGTACGGAATGGAATCCCCTTTCAGGTCAAAGTTCACCTGCTGGCTGGAAATGGAGAAGGCCACTTCTTGCAGATAGTGCTGGAGCTTAAAAAAATATAAATAAAAGATAAATAAATGACAGTTTAGTCTGTTACTATTAAATAGTCTATTGCATGCATGTTCAAACAGATGTCAGCCTTTGTAAATACAGACTGTTCCTCGACTCTAACCACCGAAATACTGGTAGAACTCTGCACATCTGATCCTTGATCTTCAGCTGTACTTCCTACATGCACTATTTGTTCGTCGCTATGGATGTAAGCGTCTGCTAAACAACAACAACGTCCATGTGCTGTGCAGGGCGAAAGGCCTACCTGCCAGGGGTGAATGTTGCTGCTGAGAGCACATGACTGGTTGAGGAAGGGCCCTGCACCAGGCTGGCAGCTGAGGAGGTTGTGGAGAGAGTGGGCGATGGCGTACACAGCCTTGTACACGTTATAGGCCACCCTGGGACTGGAGGTGTTCATGTAGGCAGAGTGTTGCTCCAGGAGAACTTCCTGTCCTGTGCAGAGGGGGAGCGAGGAGGAGGAGGAAGAGGGGGTGCAGCCGTAGAGAGCCTCCCACAGCTCTGTCACCAGGGGGTTGGAGGGGTATCTCTGGGGGTTCACCTCACGCAGGTAGCCCTCCAGGCCGGGGATGGAGCCTTGCCGGATGCCGAAGCCTATGGTGCCCCCCAGATAGGGGTAGTACTCGCTGGCCGTGAAGACGGAGGCTGTGACCCAGGCCTCGCTGGCCACCCACTGGATCCCTGTGATATTCTGCTCCATGTAGTCCCTGAGGAAGGGAGTCATCTCCCCCTCAGCCGAAAACACCACCACCACCCTGGCTCTGGAGGTACGCATGACCTGGCGGGGGGGGTGTAGATGGGGAGGAGAAGGGGGAGAAGGGGGGTGGGTGGGGAGGAGGGAAGGAAGAGGAGAAAGAGGGGGTAAGAAGGGACAGGAGGGGAGATAGATGGGGAGGAAGAAGGGGAGAGGGAGGATAAGGTAGCAGTAACAAAACCGCAACAGAAAATAGACAAACAACTGATCTTGGAGCAGGAACCTGCCCAGGAGTTCAGAGCCCTGTCCCCTGGAGAAGGAACAGAATCCAGAGCCCTGTCCCCTGGAGCAGGAACAGAGTCCAGAGCCCTGTCCCCTGGGCTCCTCCCCAGCCGTCCCTCCCAGCAGGTGTGTGCGAGCATGTCCACCTGCATGATCTCCAGGGCCTTGTCTCTGTCATACAGCAGGGGGATCATCTCCTGGTAGGCCACGCACACCTCTGTGTCGCTCAGCTCCCTCAGAAGGCCCTGCAGGGCAAAGCGTCCGTACGCATGGTCTCCACGCACCACCCCCACCCACCTCCACCCCAAACGCACCAGCAGCTGGGCCATGGCTTTCACCTGGAGACACAAACACAGTCATATTTGCATGCATACGTACACATGCAGACAGGGGCATTGCAACAATAGACATAACAACAATGTTGTGACTGCTACATTTAGTCATTTAGCAGACGCTCTTATCTAGAAAGTACAGCGACATTCCCCCAGAGGCAAGTAGGGTGAAGTGCCTTGCCCACAACATCATTTTGCACGGCCTGGAATCGAACCGGCAACCTTCTGAGTATCATAATAAAACAAACAACATAAAGAATAATAACAAGAATAACAATAACCTTCATGACAAATAAGTAAAATTCGACTGATATTAGGTTCTCTGGAGACATCCAGTGACTAGTTTATCAAGCCCCCCCTCACCTGGTAGACCCCCCTCACCTGGTAGCCCCCCTCACCTGGTAGTCATCGTTGGGGATGACTCTGAAGAACGTGGGGTACTTCCTCCTGTCGCCGAGGCACGCACACGATGAGAAGTAGCTGATCTGAGGAAAGACGCCACAGTTACAGGTCCAGCACTGTCACACACACACAAGACAGGGTACAAAAGTCAGGAACCACAAACAAGTTCTTTCCTATCGCTACATTTAATTATCAAATAATTACTCATTCAAAATGTATCTTGATAATTCTCCCCTTCTTACTGCATTAAAGAATTAAAGTCATAATTTGACCTGAACTTGAACCTTAGTCTTAACAAAGGTTTTGTTAAAACACCTTTGTGAAATTCGTCCATAGAATGATACAGAACTGAAGTTGCCTTTTGTTAGAACAGTCTTGAGAAGTTAGGATAGGACTCCTTTGAACACCTTCTTTATTATTAAGTTTGTTATTAGAAAATGTCGTCCAAGGTCATCTTTAGTTAAAACAGTCTTTAGAAGTTTAGGTTAGAACCCCTTTTGATCTCCTTCGTTAGAACCTTGCTTTCCAGAACCCTACCATGGGGATTCTGAAAGGCTCCAGGATTCCAGACACCACGATGGACTGAGCGGAGCCGGATTCTCCCACCACGGCCAGGAGAGAGGCTCCAGAGCAGGTAGAGGGCTGGGCCTGGCTGGGGCCGTTCAGCACGGCCAGGGCAGCCCTCTGGCCTGTCAGAGGATAGGCACACGAGTCAAAGATCTTGTACCCCAGCGTGTGGTTGGGCAGAAACTCCTGGTTCTGGTTGATCTGCTCCACGGCCAGCCTCAGGGTCTGAGCCCAGCGGAACGCTCTGGGGTCAAACCTGCTCACATGCATGTGCACACACACACACACATACAGACACACATATACAGACACACACACAAACAGAAACATTTGAAGATGACATATTAAAATCCCTACAGAGGCAGTAGTAAAAAATAAATTACAAAAAAGTCACAATCAACGAGTCAGAAAGCTCTGTGTCGTTCCCAGCTTCCCTCAGCAAGGGAGCCCAGGCTGCAGACTCACCCAGCCTCCCCACTCACCCGTTACACCTGATGGCTGCAGGTTTGTAGGTGTAGTTAATGCCAGGCATCTCCTGGTTGTAGTGCAGGGGAAAGATCCCTCCAATCACAAAGTCTCCCTCAGCCACAAACCCTGGTGCAAAGTCATTCTGCAGAGAGCACACGGAGGCTGGGGCCGAGGCCGGGGGAGAGGCCGTGGGGAACGGGGGAGAGGCAGACATTTGGGTGAGGAAGGACACCAGGCAGGGGGGCAGGAGACACCACACTAAGAGGAGAGTCATCCTCACACACGCCTCACACACGCCTCACCCCCCAACTGACACACGGAAAGTCCTGAGAGGTTTTATAGATCCACTGGCGCTTTCTGCATCTCATTACCGCCGAAGGAAGGAGATTGGTTGCTACTTTAGATTGGTTGCTACTTTACTGGACACGTGCTGTTGTTAGTATACGTGATCCCCCCAGAGTTTAGAACTGAACAACAGACGACCTGACAATGTACCATAATGATGGTCACTGGTTTCCGGAAATATGATGGTTGTTATGTTTATTATTGTTTTTGTTGAGTTTGTCATGTGTTTCTCATTCAGTAACTAAGTAGTGAGCGATCAGAAACCAACGAAACCAAATAATAAGTTGCAAATGATTTTATATCTAAATATTTAATATAAATGATTCTTTATAAACTAGCTAACAGGAAAGTTGTGATTTATTTCTTCCCCATGAGATGCTGTTTGGTGTTCTGCTCAGGCCTCAGGAGGATGATGAAACACTTGGGAGCGAACAGGCAGAAGAGCAGGCCGTAACTGGAGGCCAGGATGGCAAAGGTCTCCACTGCGTCGGCGTACTTCCCGGGAGAGCTGACGTACGCCGGAATGAACGACACCCACACGGCGCAGAAGATCAGCATGCTGAAGGTGATGAACTTGGCCTCGTTGAAGTTGCCGGGCAGCTTGCGGGCCAGGAAGGCCAAGACGAAGCACAGGCAGGCCAGGAGGCTGATGTATCCCAGAACGCACCAGAACGCCAGGCTGGAGCCCACGCTGCATTCTAGAATGATCTTGGAGCTTTGGTACTGGGAGTTCCTGGAGGGGAAGGGAGGGGCGTCTGTGAGCCAGGCTGTACAGATGACCACCTGGACCAGGGTGCAGCTGAAGATGATGACCCTCTGCTGCCTGGGCCCCAGCCACCTCATGATGTTGTTCCCGGGCCTGGTGGAGGTGAAGGCAGCCAGGACCACCAGGGTCTTGCCCAGGATGCAGGAGATGCAGAGGGAGAAGGTGATGCTGAAGGCCGTGTGACGCAGCATGCAGGACCAGGAAGTGGGCTCCCCCACAAAGACCAGCGCACACAGGAAGCAGAGAGTCAGGGAGATCAGGATGAAGAAACTCAGCTCTGAGTTGTTGATACGGACGATGGGGGTGTTCCTGTTGTGGAGGAAGACCCCCAGGACAGCTATGGTCAGACAGGCTCCCACTACGGCGATCACCGTCAGAGACAAGCCCATGGCGTCATGGGACAGGAACTCCACTGTCTTGGGGATGCACCTGGTGCCATCGTCGTTCGACCAGAAGTCCTCAGGACAAACAGTGCACTCTATAGAATCTGGAAAGTTGGATATAAAGGGAGAACGAGAGACAGAATAAGAGAAAACAAAAAGAGAAAATGAGAAATAAACAATACACTTCCTGAAATCTAAAATAATTTCAATCATTTCATAAATTCGGGAAAACTTTAATCTCTAAACTGTACAGTAGCTATCAGTCCTGGCCTCTGTGTCGCTGGTTCACCTGTCTGATTACTGATCTTGGCGCTGTCACATGGTACACAGTCAAAGCAGCACAGTGGCTCCCCATGACGGACAGCCTTCCTGGATCCTGGAGCACAGCTGGAGCTGCACACAGACACCACTGCCTGGGACAGGGACACCAGGTCAACACCAACCACGCTGTGTGAGGAATCTATGGACATTGTTTCTATAGGACACAGGCGTTATCCTACCAATGAATAAATACAATTTAAAAAAAAGAAAACACAAACACATTTAACATTTATATTTTTAGCGACATGTTTCATTTCTGATTTATTTCTTTATGGTGTCACTTAAGTATCTATTCATTTATTTCTGCATTCAATTATATACTTATTGATGTATTTATATATTTAGTTTTGTCCATTAATTTAAAGACCTTCATAACCATGGACAGGATTCCTGTGCCTGAAAGTTCACCAGCAGAGTAGTGTTTCAGACACAAGAGGGCAGTGCTAAAGCAAAATCTTAATGAGACGTCGTTTATGTGATTTGAGGTGACTCATTAGTTTTTGTATCTTTGGAATCACAATGTAATTAAACTTTCTTACTTAGTGGTAATTTGATGAGTGTTATGCCAGGATCTGGGTGAATACTCGATTCTGGCTGCAGTGTCCATTATCCGGTGATATACAGACACCTACTAAGTCGCTCTGGATAAGAGCGTCTACTAAATGACTAGTTGCAGCAAATCGGTCTGTTCACCCTTCAAAATAATTGCGCTGGCTACATAGTATGAGCCTGTACCATGTGTCTGAAATAAGTAACCATAAGAACAGGGACGCAGTCAAAGCCTCCATTTACAATTTTGAAAGACTTTAACACATGGACATATGTCTATGCTTTAACAAGCTAACATGTCAATACAACAATGAGTGACTTAAATATTTCTTTTAAACTATTTGCAAAATGTTACTTTTCTGAATTTACTGTGTCTGTGTCACAACCGCTCATCTCACATCCCATTCGCTATTCACCTCGCTAGTCAATCTACTTCAGGCAGGCTGCGGCTAACACGACAGCAGCCGCGACTCCACACATGGCCGATTATTTTATTCGTAAAAATCTTCATTTGTTTTGGGAACAATGACATGGCTGGATAGCTGGCTAGTCTTGTTAATCATACTGTCAAATTATAATTACTGTTTAGAGAATATGTCAACTTTGATGCAATCATCTCACAACCATTTGCTATTCAACTCGCTTCGCAGGCTGCGGCCGTAGCCTAGACTAGCACTAGGCTATAATGGCCGAAAGCTATTTTATTCGTGAAAATCTTGACATTGATTTGGGGACAATGACATAGCTGGCCAGCTAGATAGTATTTTTGTCAAACATACTGTAAAATTATATTTACTTTTTGTCAACCGTACACAATGTTATTGCCTTTAAATGTTGCTAGCATAACGTTAGCTTTCAGGCTAATAGCTCAGGCAAAAGAAAGCAGGTGTTGGTTCTATGTATCCTGGCTCTGCCCTCCTACGTACTTCCGCTCGATTTTCATTTGCTTCTGTACTGCGTCTGGGCTTGAAGTATATTGGTCAGATGTCTCAGGTAAACTTTTTACCGGTCCAATCAGCGAACAGAGGGAGTGGCTGAGAACGATGACATTGATGTTGTGCACTAGTTTGAGTTGTAGTTCCGTAATGGCGGCAGCTAAAAGATGTGAGCAAAGACATTCAATCCGTTCTGGCAACGCTGCCGAATATGCAGAAGTTAAAGCCGGAGCAAGAACAATCTTTGATCCCCACAGGGTTCGTTTGATTTTCCAGCTAGCTCCGTTAGTGGTGAAGGAGTTGGCTAAGGCGAACGCTAGCGATGGGTTATGGCAGATCCAGAGTGGCTCTGGGCAGACCCAATAGTTTTAAACTTCAACAGAGTATCCGCCTTCAAGGAAGTTAAAGCTTGTCAATGGAGCAAGCCCAGACTCTCTGTACAAATTAAATGTACGAGAGTCCCGTTAGGACCAGGCTAGGTTCTATGACCTGAGTGGACTAGAAATATCAGAGTTAGCTAACATAAAAAAACTTTTGATTTCTATTGCAAAACGCCTGGAAACATAAATTAATGTTTGTAAAAAGACAAATGTTGGCAAGTGACCATGGTATAAGCGGGATAATGCCCGACAAGGTGTACAATATCCAGACCCCCACCCCTCGCCCTTCGGCTTGAGGCAACGGCCCCGGTGGATGTTGGTGGTATTGAATTTCCGATTTGCTACCTGACTCGTCCGGTCGTTTATATTTTATTAACTCCAGTCAACATATCTAAAACGATCTCCCCCAATAATTTTTGTTAGATTCTCAAACCTGTCTGATACTACTAGCTTTTTTATAGAATAATTTTTCCAGATTTTAGCTGAATTTGAAAACTATCCGAAATGGGTAAACTAGCCCCCCATGTATTTGCTTACATACAAAAAAAAGCCTGGAAACGTGTTCACGGATACGAGCACATAAGGAAACATTAGCAAATTGCTGATTTACCTGAGCTGAATGAGAACAAGGAGAAAGGATTTGATCATCTACAATTGCCTGCCTTTATTGTGGCACGTTTTACAAATGGTTGCACACATACATGACGGTTGTTTGTAGAGTTTATTTCCGTTATTTTAAAGCAGATTTAACAATTTTGTAATGAATGTTATTATGCTCATGGCATGACAAACGTAATTATAGCATAATATGATTAGTTATGATATTGTGGCATGTTACGGCGTCATTATAGATTGTTGACATCTGGAGCTAAGACGAAGATGAATAAATCATGTCTGATAACCACAATATTGTTATGGTCGTTATACTGTTATAACTTTATGTCAGTTAACACCACAATAATGGCATTAACAATAACTGTAAGTTAGTAATAGTAGGCAACACTCATCATCATTATAATAGTAACATAGGCTTAATTTAGCTTGTTTTGCCGAGCTTGAACAACGACGGGGCCAGATATTCAAGTTTACAGTTTCTTTAATCCGAAACAATATTTAAGCAGTCATACTAAAACACGAAGCAAAAAGAACAACGTATCGGACTTTTACCACATTCTGCAAGTTTTATGCAATGCCTTAGCTCCAGCTCACATGCTCGCGAGTGTTTGTCACGAAGTACGACGTGTACAGCTAGTTGCAAGAGTTTCGGGGCTAGGAACTAGCTTCTGCGCAAGACCGGACGAGTCAGTCTGGAAAGATGGCGCGGTCCATTTAGCATTTTTAGCTATTATCATTTTGTAAATGAAAATAAATGGTAGGCTAATTGTAGCTAGCTCTCAAGTCTTCTCACGGTGTGTTTCAGGTGTTGCCTAGCACCCAATTAGTTTTGATAAAAAGCAGACAACAGGGTTCTGCTAAAATGGCTTTAATTCCAACACAAATAACGACTCTTTTAGAAAGTTAACAATTTATTTGTCGCTGTTGATGTCTTCAGTATCGTCTGGACAGTAAACTCATCTGACTCCTCGATATCGCTCATTTTGAAGATGACGTCAGACGAGGGCAATAATAATCCGTATCAGACCGCGGACCGGCGATGACGTCAATATGCGGCTGGCATGACTACTCATTAGCCAATCAGAGCGCTCGTACTGTCGTTGCCATATAATAACACCTGATAATGGACGATGCGGAGGCGTGAACCGTCCGACCCACAGCGGACATTATTGACTTATTCACTCAACGTTCAAACCACAAACTTGATATCCTGTCAGGAAACACCAAAGAGAGAAACCTACACTTTTGCTCAGACTTATATCCAACTGCCTGTACAGAACTTGACCAGCTGGCATCTGATGCGAGTAAACACACAGTGACAGCAGCTTGCCTGGTTCTGATGCCCCGCCCACACTATTGCCTCCTCCTGGATCACCAGCTCCTTCCCAGAATCCTTTGTTCCGTCAAACAGGCCGACCTTCACAAACTGGGGGTTTCCATCAGGGTTCCTCTGCCAGTTCATCAGGTCATAGGAGGGGATGGAGCCTCCTTTCAGGTCAAAGTTCACCTCCTCTCCAGATGCATTAAAGGACACTTCCTGGAGATAGTGCTGAAGCTGGCACAATGACAAGAGCACAAAAGGAAAAAGGGCAAGTTTAACTGAAATCTTGGATTACATAGTCCTCAGGGAGTATCAGATATCACAGGGAGGGTTAGTGTGAGGTGATTGGCTGTGTTTGTGTATCACTTTGATCGTTTGAGGACTTTTTACCAAAACGCATTTCAACATGCTTTCACAATGCTTACATTTCAAGGGTAATGTAACATGTAATACAATGCAGAAACTAGTAGTTTCGTAGTGCTTTACACGGTCCAGGGCATACATACAAAACAAAAATAGTTTTTAAACCAGGAACTGTTTCATCGGCAGAGAATTGACTTCATATGAGTAGTTTTCCCACAGATACCTGCCAGGGGTGAATGTTGCTGCTGAGAGCACAGGACTGGTTGAGGAAGGGCCCTGCACCAGGCTGGCAGCTGAGGAGGTTGTGGAGAGAGTGGGCGATGGCATACACAGCCTTGTACACGTTATACGACACTCTGGGCCCAGAAAAGTCCATGTAGGCAGACTGTTGCTCCAGGAGAACCTCCTTACCTGTGCAGAGGGGCAGAGGGGCAGTGGAGGGGGGCAGAGGGGTGGTGGAGGGGAGCAGGGAAGGGAAGGGGTCACAGCCATACAGCTCTCCCCAGAGCTCCCTCACCAGGGGGTTGGAGGGGTATGTCTGGGGGTTCACCTTCCGCACAAACTCCCCAAGCCCTGGGACCTTCCCCTCGCGGAGCGCAAAGCCCACCGTTCCATCCAGGAAGGGGAAGGACTCCGCCAGAACCTTGGCGCTGACCCACGCCTCGCTGGCCACCCACTGGAGCCCCAGGATCTTCTGCTTCTCAAACTCCTGTAGGAAGGGGTACAACTCCCCCTCGACCGAGAACACCACCACTACACGTGCCGAGGAGGTCCGCATCACCTCCAGGATCTGCAGCACCCGCTCACGGCTGTAATCTTTGGGGATCATCTCGCTGTAGGCCAGGCAGACGTCAGTGCCCTGGATCTCCCTCCGCAGGCCCTGCAGGGCGAAGCGCCCGTAGTCGTGGTCCTCCAGGACCACCCCGATCCACCGCCAGCCGAAGTGCTGCAGCAGGCGAACCAGGGCCTTCACCTGGTAGTCGTCGTTGGGAACCATGCGGAAGAAGTTTGGGAACTCCTTCCTATTGCTGAGGCAGGAGCAGGTGGAGAAGTAGCTTATCTGGAGGGCAGAAACACATGGATGTTGGGTAAATAAATAGAGTGCCTGTTCGTAAGGCAAACTCTTCAAAGTGTCATAATCTCTTTGTCAAAACTAAAGATAGTTCTAGGCACTTCCTCGAGTAAATGTGACAACGTAACACGTTAACGTTAAAGAGCAGGAACATTCTCCAGGAACTAAACACAAAATACAAACTGATAATGTCTAACAATTACAGGTACACAACATTTTATTTAAAAATTGTCTCTAACATTTACAGGAAGTAAAACGTATCAACACACTCCTGTTCACCAACCAGAACTCACCATGGGGATTCTGAACGGCTGCAGAGTTCTGGACACGACGATGGACTGTGAAGAACCAGACTCCCCGACCAGCGCCAGCAGACGTCCGGTACCAGAACACAGGGGGCTGTTCTCCTCCCCTGGTCCGTTCAGCGAAGATAGAGCCGCCCTGAGGGCCGTGTTGGGCGTGGAACACGAGTCGAAGATCTTGTACCCCAGAGTGTGGTTGGGCAGAAACTCCTGGTTCTGGTTGATCTGCTCCACGGCCAGCCTCAGGGTCTGAGCCCAGCGGAACGCTCTGGGGTCAAACCTGCTCGCGTGCAGGCGAACACACACACACATATCGGGATTAAGGTGTAAGCAGAGCGACCAGCACCTGGTGAAACAGTTCAGATCAATAAAGGGTCATGAGACTGTGAACGGCATAAGCTTCCCTCCAGGAAATTAAAACACACTGTCTGACAGCTTTAACACATTAACAATATGACCAGACCATCCTCACTTTCCCCACAGCATTCCACACACTAACGACAATATGTTATCAATAGGACCCAGACCAGAACCACTCTTCCTATAGTATTTGAACCCCAGCATTTCCCCATCTTGGTCTGTTGGGCACAGTGTGTCCTCACAGATCTAACAAGGCGACACTTGTTAGAGACGTTGACATTACCGGTAAACTACAGAAACATGATATCACTGTACAGGCCTCTTGTCAGAGCATGGGAAAGAACAAACACACAGGATTAAGACTTTCTGAAAGACAACTCCCACCATGAGAGAAAAACAAAGAACACAAAAGGATCTTGATCCTAACAGTCCAGATGGTCTCACCCATGGCACTGGGCCTTCTGGGGCACGGAGGTGTAGTTTGTGATGGGCAGCTCCACCCGGTAGTGGAGGGGGAAAATCCCCCCGATCATCAAGTCTCCAGCAGCCTGGAAGCCCGGCAGCTGGAACGCCCCGTGGGTGGAGCAGGGTGGTGGGGTCGAGGGCTGGGTGGTGCTGCCTGGAAGAGGTGAGGCAGAGACGGAGGACAGGAGGAGACACCACGGCAACAGAGGCATCCTGGCTGGTGGTACCTGTGATGCACACAGGTGTGTTGTGGTGTAGATGTGATGCACACTCAGTTGTGTTGTGGTGTAGACCCCTGGCAGGTGTCAGGTGATACCTGTGATGTACACTCGGAACAGAAGATATTCTGTCTTCCCAGATTGGTTGGAAGTGACCTGGCGCTGGGAGGAGAGCGGTTTTATACCCTTGGCTTTCGTCATCGTCTGTAAGTACTGTTTGGTGACACCCTGGGTTGTGCGTCAGGAACAGACTCTGAACAGTCAGGAACTCTTAACCCTCTCTAATGAAATGATTTTTGAGTGGTTAATGAACACAGAGGGGATGTTTCATTAACCACATTACATGAATGATCTGTTGACAGAAAATATCAACCGATTGTTGAACTTGTAAAAATGATATTGTTCAAATATGGGGAAAAGACAAAGACAAAAAATGTCATGGGATGTCCTTACATTTTAAGATTACTAAAGGACAAACTGTCACATCCCGCCCCACTCCCTAGGTCAATGGTCTTCAACCCTGGTCCTCAGGGACCCCCTGCCCATTCAGAAGACTAGGCAGGGAATAGCACGAGGTACAAAGACAACCTAGCAATAAACTAGCTTCTGAATCCAGTAAAACCTTTTTGTGAATATTCTGAGTTGTGCTTTTGAGTCCACCACCTATCGTCATTACACAAACACAACTGACATTACAGGGTGTTATCACTGGAAACATCTGACTGCGGGTAGTCATTTCGCAGTTTTAGCTAGCTAGCACCTGGACAACATATTAACAATATGTGTAAATATGGAATATTTAATTATATTCTACAGTTGCCTGTTGTGACACAATAGCTATCATGAGTTTAACTCTCTCTATGATGACGTCAGCATTTGCTGGGCAGGTCCACTGATTTCCTGGACCCACAATATAAAGAAAGGGGCTGTGGTAGACAGACAGACTTACTTGCTTTCCTCTCTGTAGCGTTAAGCCTGGTAGTTCAGTCCACCTTTACAACAGGCACAGGCACATCCTACACAGAAGAACAGGCACAGCCACATCCTACATAGAAAAAAAGAAACACAGAAAGATTTTTTTTTTCAACTCACACAATCACAGATTAGCTATCCTTGAGTAGAGGCTCAGTAAGCATGACGTGCCTGGGAGCCAAGCTCTTGGTGCTGGGTGTTGGTCTCCTGGTGGGCCAGCTGTGCTCCGTGGTTTCCCAGGACGGGTGCTCCTTCCTGGGCTTGGAGGAGACAGGCAGCCTCTACGAGGATGGAGATCTGGTCATCGGAGGCTTGTTTCCTCTCCACAACAGTCCCGTCTCTCCTCTTCTTTCCTTTCAATGGAAACCCCAACCGCACACTTATAAGTAGTAAGTAGAGAGGAGAGGTTAGGTTAATTGTGTGCAGTTTAGTACGGGAAAGTGTGAATTCTGTTTTGTAGTCGTTCACCCAGCCAGACAGACTGTCACATCCACACCCAGTGAGCCTTGCGAACGTTAGAATTCTCTACTAAGTGTATGTGTCCGTGTTTGTGTTCCAGCTTCAGTCAGCGAGCCCTGCGCTGGATGCAGACCATGGCGTTCGCCGTGAGAGAGATCAACCAGCGCGAAGACCTGCTCCCTCAGCTGAAACTGGGCTTCCACATCAGGGACAGCTGTGACGACGTGCACACATCCCTCCAGGAGGCCCTGCTCCTGGTCAACGGCAAGCCAGAGACAGCCAGGGCTTCTGGGGGTGCCGAACTGCCTGACTCGGATCCTAGTCCTGGTCCCGGTCCAGGGACCGGACAGGAGCTTGGATGTTCAGCTGCACGCAAGGCTCGGTCACCTGTCATCATAGGCGACGCTGGTTCTGGAGTCTCCATGGCCTTGTTAAGAACTCTAGGCTCCTTCAACATCCCCCTGGTGAGACCGGAGAGGACAGGTGTTACACTGCTATGCTCTGCTTACTGGGATGAAATGTTTATGGAAATAGGATTTGTCTGGAAGATGAACATGGTCATAATAAGAGTAGTAATGTATCTCCAACTTGTTGTTGTGACAGAGCTACTGTTTAGTTCTAGTAACAGACTGTTTTTTGTAGGGGTGCTGTGTGGTCTGTCGGTTAAACTGTTCTTCTCCTGCCTCTCCGTCTCCAGGTTCCCCTCCCTCAGCCTCCAGGTCACCCCAACCTTGCGTCTCTGCCTCCTGGTGTCCCTAACCCTGCCTTTCTGCCTCCTGGTGTCCATAACCTTGCCTCTCTGCCTCCTGGTGTCTCTAACTCTACCTCTCTGCCTCCTGATCTCTCCAACTCTACCTCTCTGCCTCCTGGTGTCCCTAACCTTGCTTCTATGCCTCCTGGTGTCTCTAACTCTACCTCTCTGCCTCCTGATGTCCCTAACCTTGCCTCTCTGCCTCCAGGTGTCCCTTAACCTGCCTCTGCCTCCTGGTGTCCCTAACTCTGCCTCTCTGCCTCCAGGTGAGCTACTTTGCCTCCTGCAGCTGTCTGAGCGACCAGAGCAAGTTCCCCACGTTCATGCGGACGATGCCGAGCGACGCCTTTCAGATCCGGGCACTGGCACGCCTGGTGCACTACTTCGGCTGGACCTGGGTGGGCGTGATTGGGGTGGAGTCCGCCTACGCACGCTTTGCCATCCAGCTGTTCCTCCAGGCAGCCGAGCAGTTTGGTGTGTGTCCCGCCTACGTCCACTTCTATCCTGTGGTGCTGACAGACAGGCCGTTGGATGAGCTGGTGCACGTCATACAGGTACGCATTTAAATAATAAAAAAAACATGATTTTATTTAGCTTCTGCTGTATCTCTGCTGTGCGTCTGCGTCGCATCCAGGGCTCCTCCTCCAGGGTCATCCTGAACTTCTCTGGCGAGCCAGAGCTCGCCTCCATCCTAAGAGAGATGCGACGCCGCAACATCACCGGACTGCAGTGGGTCGCCAGCGAGGCTTGGGCCACCGCCAAGTCCCTCTGGGGAGAGTTTGGGGACATGCTGAAGGGAACCCTGGGTTTTGGGATCCACAAGGCGGACGTTATCCCCGGGCTGGGAGATC
Source organism: Hypomesus transpacificus (assembly GCF_021917145.1). Lineage (NCBI taxonomy): Eukaryota > Metazoa > Chordata > Actinopteri > Osmeriformes > Osmeridae > Hypomesus > Hypomesus transpacificus. Next base: position 178,324 of record NW_025813735.1, on the reverse strand, counting down.
ACCTGACCCGGCTGGACGCGGCCAGCGCATGCCAGTCCCCCTTCCTGACGGAGCTATGGCAGGAGATGTTTGACTGTTGGTTAAACGGGTCCTCCAACACACACTCTCACACAGAGTCGAACACGAACAGGAAGCCATGCCGTGGGACAGAGAGGTTATCAGACGTCTACTCTGCCTACTCTGACGTGACTGACCTCAGGGTGTCGTACAACGTCTACAAGGCTGTTTACCTCATCGCCCACGCCCTGCATGACATGGGGAACTGCATTAGGGGGCAAGGTCCCTTCATCAATGGGACCTGTGGGGACCTGAAGGATTTCAAACCATGGCAGGTGTGTGTGTGGATGAGTGTGTGTGTGTGTGTGAGTGTGACTTCAGGCTACCTTTAACTTAGGTATCCCTACGACTCCTGGTTAGGTCCACTGTTAAGTTCCAGACTATTGTCCTCAAATCAATATTTGACATAAAACAGTTTCATGTAGGACATTGTGTCTCTCCCTTAGTTGCTGCACTACATGAGGAGGGTGAAGTTCTCCACTCTGGGGGAGGAGGTCAGATTCGATGACAACGGCGACCCCATAGCCTCCTACGACCTCATGAACTGGCACAAGGGTCCAGATGGCTCCCTGCGATTGGTTAAAGTGGGCTTCTATAACGCCTTATTGGTTGATGAGCAGGAACTGGTCATAAATGACTCCGCTATTCAGTGGCCCGTCGGCCAACAGGTGTGTGGTGGTTCAAGGAGGGGTTTGAAACTGCGTTTGCTCATCAGGCTGGTACTTGTAGTCCTGCTCACACTTGTCACACTGCAGGTCAATGTGCCTGCTGCTGTTTATAAACTACAGGACACACTGAGGCTACTACTAAAACTCACACATTGAAAACAACATGCAACAAGGATACCGCTGCCTTCAAGGAAGATAGTTCATGTGGGTTTCTGGTTCACATAAGATGAGCCATTTAATGTTTTGTTGAAGTATAATCATCAAAAAGGTTGATTGGAACAACAGCCATTTTTCGTGATAATGTTTTAAGGTGTCGAGTGTCAGACATAGGTCACAGTGTCCAAGGTTATGAGCTTATGTGAAGATACCTGCTAGATGGTTGCTGTACAGCTTAGCTGTCCCATGAGTCTTAGTGGTTGACCTTTAACCCTCAGGCAGCTCGCTCAGTGTGCAGTGAGAGCTGCCCTCCTGGCACCCGATTGGCCAACAGGAAGGGGCAGCCAGTCTGCTGCTTCGACTGCATCCCCTGTTCTGACGGGGAGGTCAGCAACCACACCGGTGAGGGCTAAATTCATAATGCATGATTATAAACACTGTATAGAATCAGGTTTTAGGAAATCCAACCATTTAATTTTTAGAAATAGATACTTTATTAATAAATAATGAGTAAAAAATAGTATTATAAATGTATTATTATGTACTTTAATGTCGTCAGTGGCTTGTTGGTAAATGAGAGCAATACAAACTATCCAATTTCTCCCGATTCGTTTCCAGATTCCTTAAACTGCATCCAGTGCTCAGAGAACAGCTGGCCCAACGCAGGCAGGGACGACTGTGTCCCCAAGACGATGGACTTCCTGTCCTACCACGAGCCCATGGGCGTGGTCCTGTGCTCCGTGTCTCTGCTAGGAGCCGGCTCCTCCCTGTCTGTGCTGGCCGTGTTCCTCAGCCACAGACACACCCCCGTTGTCCGCGGCAACAACATGGAGCTCAGCTTCCTGCTCCTACTCTTCCTCTGCATCTGCTTCCTTATTGGTCTCCTGTTCATTGGTGAGCCCTCTGATTGGCTGTGCCGCGTGCGGTACCCAGCGTTTGGGATCAGTTTTGCCCTCTGCATTTCATGCCTCCTGGCCAAGACTGCTGTGGTGTTGATCGCCTTCAGGGCCACCCTGCCAGGAAGTGATGTCATGAAGTGGTTTGGCCCCACCCAGCAGAAAGCCAGTGTTCTGGTGTGCACTGCCATCCAGGTACAGTCTGCCTCACTAGTGGTTCTGCTTTCAAAGAAAAGTAGCAATACTGAGGTGGAAAAGTACTTGTTCTCCTCCTGAACCTCAAATCCTTAACCTGATAATCTGTTAAACTGTACACTGTAAGGGGTTAGGGATAGAGGGAAGTTCATACACATCAACCTCACTTAGAATCATGCTTCCAGTGGCAAAAAAGTGCCACAATACACCAAATAATCACTCAGTAGAATTCCGGATTTTTTTTACCTGAATAATCGCAGAAAAATAACTAAAAACATCGGTAGATTTTTAGTTTTGGCCTGCTGGTAACCTAACGACACATAACTATGACAGTAAACCTCTGGACTGATCAAAGTGCATCTCTCCTCTCCCCAGGGACTGATCTGTATAATCTGGCTCCTCACCAACCCCCCGCACGCCAACCGCAACACCGCCTACCTCGGTGCCGTCATCATACTGGAGTGTGCCGTGGGGTCGGAGATCGGCTTCTGGTGCGTTCTGGGATACATTGGCCTGCTGGCCTCCCTCTGCCTCCTTCTGGCCTTCCTGGCCAGGAAACTCCCGGACAACTTCAACGAGGCCAAGCTCATCACCTTCAGCATGCTGATCTTCTTCGCCGTGTGGGTCACGTTCATCCCTGTGTACGTGAGCACGGCTGGGAAGTACACGGTGGCTGTTCACATCTTCGCCATCCTGGCCTCCACCTTCGGCCTTCTCATGTGTATTTTTGCCCCCAAGTGCTACGTTGTCATGCTGGAACCGGAGAAAAACAACAGGAAACAGATGATGCGGAAGTAACCATCATGTAATGCCGGATGCTGCACAGTGCCAGCTAATGTTACTGTAGCAACTGATACAACCAATGTTATTGTAACAAGTGATACTGTTGCAACTATGTTGTAACAAGTGATGTTACTGTAAGAACTGTCTCTATAAATATTATGACTGACCCGTTTGACCTGAGAGCATGCTTGACTTGATCTTGTAAGATGACAATAGGATAATATCAACTGTTTACATAATTAACCCTTTTTCTTTCTCTTAAAATTTTGATTTTCACTTTCCCTTCAAGGCTTCCGTAAATTTATATCCTAAAAAGTGAAGATGTATTTTTAAATAAAACCAAACAGTGAAGTTATGATGAGTGATTTATTACAGTCAGCGTGGCAGTGAACAAGACTTTAAGCAAACTGACACCAAAAGCAGCAACATGAAGTCATAACACTGTAACATAGATCAGCCTACATGACCATACAGACGTCGAGGCTGTATGACCTATTTTGAGCTCTAAATCACTTTCCTTGGAGGGATTTTACACATCATATGTTTCTTAGTATTGTGCTCTGGTTTCATAAAAATAATGGAAAAAAAACCTGTGTACAACGATGGACACTACTCGCCCTAAACGGGCGCCATCTTGGCTACGTAGCAGGAAAGGAGGAGCCCTTTCGGCAGCTTTTTCCATTTGAGTGGAGAAGCGCGTTCATTTTGGCAGGTTTTGCGGGTGTGGCGAGCAGATTTGCGTCCGTCACTTCCACCAAGTGTTTAAAGTAAGTGTTCCATTTGAGGCAGCACTTATCGGCGACGGAGTGCAATGAATATGCTCACAGACGACGTGGTGGATGGCGTGGGTGATAGCGTACACCGCCTTGCACACTGTTATGCCTTACCTTTAAATGTAAGCCGCGCTTGTTTCTAGTGCACCCTGCTGGCCAGTGGTTTATTTACCAGGCAGTTTTTTTTGTTTCAGTTGGAAGTTCGCCTCACGTAACATACAGATCGAGTTCCGAAGCTATGTTGCTTTGCCGTGCGTAAGCATTGCTTGTGAGTATTGTGTTTCATTTTAATTTCATCCTAAAATACAAACGTAGGCTCTATCAAACATTAATTGTGTTTTTTCTAAGTCACTTTTCTGTGCTGTTGTCGATAAGCAGCACAGCCGATATTGCCTGTTTAACGGCTAACGAAGCATTTTTGTATGGTGTAGGCCTACGTTTCCTACTTAAAATGTTAATTTAGTAGCATCTTCTGATATACCATGTCATTGTGTTTTGTTTGCTTATATACAACCCATATTTTGATTGAATTCTGTATTTTTTACAGTTTCACGCCTTTATAATTTTGCTCACCGAACTGAATAAATCTGGAGCTAGAAGGCAAATATCTGACTCCGTGTCGTCAGTGACACTAGCAGTTTGGCTGTCTGTTTAATTCTGGTTACATAGCCTACAGCTTAAGGAGGACAGTACAGTGAAAAAGCAAGTGACCATCTGGTTATTTAACATCGTTGGGACTCAACCTAAATTACACGATGGAAGAAAGCAGGCTAGCTCAAGATCTTCCTCAACGGCTAGCGCAGCTGCAAGGGCCCGTGCTGGGGCATAAGCAGCACGTGCACGCACCTCATTTGCTGAAAAGGAAGTTAAGCTAAACATGGAAAAGGCTAAACTGGATGCTGAACTAGGAGCATTGACGCTGCATAGAGAAGCGGACGCAGACTGTACAACACCATGTCTGAATGCTTTTTTAAGGCAGAAGAGTAAGGTATGAATCAACGACTTTATGAAGTTATGTTTGATGTTGCAGATGTGACAGTTTTGTTGCACTGTAATTTAGATATAATTTGGTGTGCTTTGCCTTCGGCAAGGGCTCAACCAGTGGCAGAACCAGACTTTTAAATATGGGGTGGCCAAGGGGTGGCCAGGGCTACTTCAGGGGGTCCACAGACCAAGACTGAAAATGTGTGTGTAACCTTAGCCTGGGATCTAAGCAGTGTCAATTATTCATATGATTGCTGATGAGAAATAGAAATTCAAATTCACTTAAGCCTGAGTTCTACAGTGTGGCCTAGTATTGTTCACTAGGGTTACTTTAATCAACCAGGTTAGAGGTTAGATCCTTCTTTTACATTAAAACATAACTATTAGTGTATACTCACACAAGAACACTCATGAAACAACAACCAACATTTTAAAGTGAGGTTTAATTGGAAAAAAAAACGTTTGTGTAGGCTTACATGTGTGGCCTAGAAAACACACTGTTGTTGTTTTAAAAGTGTGCTATATAAATGAAAATGAAAAAAAGAAATTTAATCAACTACACCACAGTGGGAACTGCGCTGTTAGCTACTAGGTAGTGCTAAGTGCTAAACAAAAACAGAGACATTTCCCTTATCTGAATCTGTTATGGAACCAAATTGCCAATATGCATCTTTTTCTATGGCTCTGCGGCCCAGCAACTCAACTTTCATAAAATTTTGTTCAGGAAGCCTCGACCCCAATGATAAACCTTAAAACGATAACTGTAATATGATGCTCTAGTCTTCCGTAGCTGGCGCTGTATCAGACGCTGGCGTAGTGATTTGTGACTGACTGGTGAACTGTGGAAATATCCTCAATGAAAAAATGCGCTGCCAGATGTGAAAAGAAACGCTTCTTTTAACAAGATAAATTAAATGTCAATCAGCATCCAATTGCTAGGAATAGCAAATTACATTTTGGGGTGGCACCTGGGGTGGCCAGTCTGATATCAGGGGGGTCCAGTGCCACCCCGACCACCCCTCTGGCTCCGCTACTGGGCACAACCTTTGTTCTCTCACATATTATTATTATTTTTATTATTTTCCCACCCCTAAGGATCAGTCAATATTTGGACTACATAGACAAGGTTGGTGTCAAAAGTTTCATCTTGCTAGCTATTGAGTTGCTTGTATTTTTATTTACGTTCCGTTGCACAGTTTAAGAGGTTACAACGTTTTTGTGGCAAAACGTGTCTTCTGTCAACGAAGCGTACTCTGTGCTAGCCTACGTCACTACGTCAGCACACTTAAGCAACGACGCATGGATAAAACGTATTAGAGATGTTCTAGCACGCAAGTTGGAGCTTGGATGATGAGTGAAAAATACCACCCCCAAAAATTCCCAACCATTGGACTCTGTTGAGAAAGCGATTTCGAGTGGAACTGCCATCTCAGATTTTTGATTTAGGTTGTGAAAGTTTTTGTAATTTGAGCGAGTGCGGGTCGCCCGTGAGACCGCCTAGTCTTTCGGCGGCAGCCATGCTAGAAAGCATCTCATAGTAGTATTTTCGTAATTTTATAGTTTAATTTTACACGAAAGAACAGAAAGAGGGAAATGTTGTGAGTATATGACTATTGTGAAGACAGCCAGGTGGTGAGATTTTAATGTAGGTTGCTGTAAAAAAAGAATGCGAAGACAGCCAGCGGGTCAGCATATTTTTGTGATTTGTGTAAAATTTGGAATTTGAGTGAGACGGCGTCTTGTTTTGACGTTAGCCTCAGAGTCAGACTCGGCTCGCCCACTGGCAGCGTGTAGTAGTAGGCTACTGTCTTCAATGCCACAGCTATGGCTAAACTCTAGCTTGGCTCTAGTAAACTGCTTTTGAATGAGTCATGTCCCCCTAAATTAATGTCAAACTTATTTACGTTTTGGTGGGCATATTTTCAGTTAGCAGACGGTACTGTTTTAATCGCAATTCCATCTGAAATACTGCCAGTGACAACGTTGTTACAGTAGCTTGTTTCAAAGGGGGTTCGCTTGTTTCTAAGGGCTTGTTTCAAAGGGTGTTCTTAATGAAATATGCAAAATGAGTTGGCTAAATGCTTGAAAATATCACTAGAATAGAAAACAGACCCGCCTACAACCGACGCAAGCAAGCACACCCTACAATTTCCCCAGAAATTGTACCCTCTCTAGTTTTTGTTGTCTTGTGCCTGGAGGATGAGACGTTTATTCATACTGCTGGGAAATACAGACAGTTTTGTGGCTCAATCCTGGGAACTCTGACTAAGAAGCACGACCACAAGCCTGCTATGCCAACGAAAAGCTAACTTTTCACCGTGGACTGTATTTATACCTGAGGAGTGAGTAAAACCAATTCACATTGGTTACAAATACACAACAAGAAACACAAAAATCCCTAACCTATTTTATTTCTTTGAGGCAGTTTACAATGAAAGTCAGTTCATATACTTCATATTTAAAGATTACATCTGAAATAACATTTACTAATACATTTCAAATAAATTATTAGAACTTTAAATAGTTTTCCCTTTGTTTACGTACTAAACTAGCTAACAAGACAGTTGTGATTTATTTCTTCCCCATGAGATGCTGTTTGGTGTTCTGCTCAGGCCTCAGGAGGATGATGAAACACTTGGGAGGGAACAGGCAGAAGAGCAGGCCGTAACTGGAGGCCAGGATGGCAAAGGTCTCCACTGCGTCAGCGTACTTCCCGGGAGAGCTGACGTACGCCGGGATGAACGATACCCACACAGCGCAGAAGATCAGCATGCTGAAGGTGATGAACTTGGCCTCGTTGAAGTTGCCGGGCAGCTTGCGGGCCAGGAAGGCCAAGACGAAGCACAGGCAGGCCAGGAGGCTGATGTATCCCAGAACGCACCAGAATGCCAGGCTGGAGCCCACGCTGCATTCTAGAATGATCTTGGAGCTTTGGTACTGGGAGTTCCTGGAGGGGAAGGGAGGGGCGTCTTTGAGCCAGACTGTACAGATGATCACCTGGACCAGGGTGCAGCTGAAGATGATGACCCTCTGCTGCCTGGGCCCCAGCCACCTCATGATGTTGTTACCGGGCCTTGTGGAGGTGAAGGCAGCCAGGACCACCAGGGTCTTGCCCAGGATGCAGGAAATGCAGAGGGAGAAGGTGATGCTGAAGGCCGTCTGACGCAGCATGCAGGACCAGGAAGTGGGCTCCCCCACAAAGACCAGCGCACACAGGAAGCAGGGAGTCAGGGAGATCAGGATGAAGAAACTCAGCTCTGAGTTGTTGATGCGGACAATGGGGGTGTTTCTGTTGTGGAGGAAGACCCCCAGGACAGTTATGGTCAGACAGGCTCCCACTACGGCGATCACCGTCAGAGACAAGCCCATGGCGTCGTGGGACAGGAACTCCACTGTCTTGGGGATGCACCTGGTGCCATCGTCGTTCGACCAGAAGTCCTCAGGACAAACAGTGCACTCTATAGAATCTAGAGAGAGAGAGAGAGAACAAAAAGGAGAAATGAGAATGAAATAATTTGCTTTATGAAATCTAATACAATTTCAATAATTTCATAAATTCGGCAAAACTTCAGGTTCACCTGTCTGATTACTGATCTTGCCGCTGTCACATGGTACACAGTCAAAGCAGCACAGAGGCTCCCCATGACGGACAGCCTTCCTGGATCCTGGAGCACAGCTGGAGCTGCACACAGACACCACTGCCTGGGACAGGGACACCACAACAGTAGCTCCTGAACACAACACAAACTCAGGAATACCGCACAGATGTCACAAACCCACTCGAAGCTTTCTACAGTGAAGGGGATACTGTGGTGGGATGGGGGAGGGCTGGTAGCAGCTCAGTGGTTAGAGGGTTTGACTGCAGATTGAGAGATCGCAGGTTGAAATTCCCTTCCCTATGTCTGCTATATTAATACATTATCATTACAATTATTCAGTACTGTGTATATTATAAAGACTTAAATTAATCACAACTACCATCATTAGTATTGCATCATTATCTTTCTTAGTTGTTATGTATACTATTATATAACATTTGTATTATGTATATTATACATTATCCTTCCTCTAGCATATTTACTAGAGCCCAACCGATTTATCGGTGGGCCGATATTATTGGCCGATATTAGGCATTTTCCAAACTATCGTTATTGGCATTTATAATGGCCAATAAATCAATATTGAAAAAAATAAAAATGGCCGAAACACCCTTCAACCATGTTAAGAGTGTTGGCAAGCAATAGTTTGTCCAACAGTGAGCACTCTACAACGTCCCTGTTGGCAACACTCGTGTTTAGAACCCCATAAACAACCAGCTGATCCAGCCAGAGTCGGGTGGCTGTGGAGAATTAGGGAATTCTGTTTGTTTTGTTACGCGTTTCTGGATTTTGTATTAATTAATTTTTTATATATATATAGGCCGATATATCGGAATATCGTATTTTTAAATCACCAAATATTTTTATCGATATCGGCCTTAAAAATCCTTTATCAGTCGGGCTCAAATAATAAATATTATGAGTGACATGTTAGGTGTCTGAGCCATCAGGCCAAACCCTAAAAGAAGCTCCTCTTCCTGATTCCCCTGACTCACCTCCACCTGACCCTACAGAACTTGGCCAGCTGGCATCTGATGCAGGTAAACACACAGTGACAGCAGCTTGCCTGGCTCTGATGCCCCGCCCACACTATCGCCTCCTCCTGGATCACCAGCTCCTTCCCAGAATCCTTTGTTCCGTCGAACAGGCCGACGTTGACAAACTCGATCTTCCCATCGCTGCCCCTCTGCCAGTTGAGGATGTCATAGTACGGAATGGAATCCCCTTTCAGGTCAAAGTTCACCTGCTGGTTCGAAATGGAGAAGGCGACTTCTTGGAGATAGTGCTGGAGCTTAAGAAAAATATGAATAAAAGATAAATAAATAACAGTGTAGTCTGTTACTATGAAATAGTCTATTGCATGCATGCTCAAACAGACGTCAGCCTTTGTAAATACAGACTGTTCCTTGACTCTAACCACCGAAATACGCTTACATCGCTATGGATGTAAGCGTCTGCTAAACAACAACAACGTCCATGTGCTGTGCAGGGCGAAAGGCCTACCTGCCAGGGGTGAATGTTGCTGCTGAGAGCACATGACTGGTTGAGGAAGGGCCCTGCACCAGGCTGGCAGCTGAGGAGGTTGTGGAGAGAGTGGGCGATGGCGTACACAGCCTTGTACACGTTATAGGCCACCCTGGGACTGGAGGTGTTCATGTAGGCAGAGTGCTGCTCCAGGAGAACTTCCTGTCCTGTGCAGAGGGGGAGCGAGGAGAAGGAGGAAGAGGGGGTGCAGCCGTAGAGAGCCTCCCACAGCTCTGTCACCAGGGGGTTGGAGGGGTATCTCTGGGGGTTCACCTCACGCAGGTAGCCCTCCAGGCCGGGGATGGAGCCTTGCCGGATGCCGAAGCCTATGGTGCCCCCCAGATAGGGGTAGTACTCGCTGGCCGTGAAGACGGAGGCTGTGACCCAGGCCTCGCTGGCCACCCACTGGATCCCTGTGATATTCTGCTCCATGTAGTCCCTGAGGAAGGGAGTCATCTCCCCCTCAGCCGAAAACACCACCACCACCCTGGCTCTGGAGGTACGCATGACCTGGCGGGGGGGGTGTAGATGGGGAGGAGAAGGGGGAGAAGGGGGGTGGGTGGGGAGGAGGGAAGGAAGAGGAGAAAGAGGGGGTAAGAAGGGACAGGAGGGGAGATAGATGGGGAGGAAGAAGGGGAGAGGGAGGATAAGGTAGCAGTAACAAAACCGCAACAGAAAATAGACAAACAACTGATCTTGGAGCAGGAACCTGCCCAGGAGTTCAGAGCCCTGTCCCCTGGAGCAGGAACAGAGTCCAGAGCCCTGTCCCCTGGAGCAGGAACAGAATCCAGAGCCCTGTCCCCTGGGCTCCTCCCCAGCCGTCCCTCCCAGCAGGTGTGTGCGAGCATGTCCACCTGCATGATCTCCAGGGCCTTGTCTCTGTCATACAGCAGGGGGATCGTCTCCTGGTAGGCCACGCACACCTCTGTGTCGCTCAGCTCCCTCAGAAGGCCCTGCAGGGCAAAGCGTCCGTACGCACGGTTGCCCCGCACCACCCCCACCCACCTCCACCCCAAACGCACCAGCAGCTGGGCAATGGCTTTCACCTGGAGACACAAACACAGTCATATTTGCACGCATACACACACATGCAGGCAGGGGCATTGCAACAATAGACATAACAACAATGTTGTGACTGCTACATTTAGTCATTTAGCAGACGCTCTTATCCAGAGCGACTTACAGTAAGTAGAGGGACACTCCCCCGAGGCAAGTAGGGTGAAGTGCCTTGCCCAAGGACACAACGTCATTTGGCTACGGCTGCGAATCGAACCGGCAACCTTATGAATAATAGCCTGATTCCCTCACCGCTCAGCCATCTGACTCCCTGCTGCTATGCAGTTACATGGTAGTTTTGTGACCTTAATGTAAAGCTTTGACCGACCATTCGTTGTATATGGAACCAGGACAAAAAGACAGTTTGAGGCCAACAAGAATCATTCAAATCTGTTCTCTCAGAAGCACATTAAGCTTCCGCACAGAGATCATAATAAAACAAACAACACAAAGAATAATAACAAGAATAACAATAACCTTCATGACAAATAAGTAAAATTCGACTGATATTGGATTCTCTGGAGACATCCAGTGACTAGGTTATGAAGCCCCCCCTCACCTGGTAGACCCCCTCACCTGGTAGACCCCCTCACCTGGTAGCCCCCCTCACCTGGTAGCCCTCCTCACCTAGTAGCCCCCCTCACCTGGTAGCCCCCCTCACCTGGTAGTCATCGTTGGGGATGACTCTGAAGAACGTGGGGTACTTCCTCCTGTCGCTGAGGCACGCACACGATGAGAAGTAGCTGATCTGAGGAGAGACGCCACAGTTACAGGTCCAGCACTGCCACACACGACAGGGTACAAAGGTCAGGAGGCACAAACAAGTTCTTTCCTATCGCTACATTTAATTATCAAATAATTACTCATTCAAAATGTATCTTGATAATTCTCCCCTTCTTACTGCATTAAAGAATTAAAGTCATAATTTGACCTAAACTTGAACCTTAGTCTTAACAAAGGTTTTGTTAAAACACCTTTGTGAAATTCGTCCATAGAATGATACAGAACTGAAGTTGCCTTTTGTTAGAACAGTCTTGAGAAGTTAGGATAGGACTCCTTTGAACACCTTCTTTATTATTATGTTTGTTATTAGAAAATGTCGTCCAAGGTCATCTTTAGTTAAAACAGTCTTTAGATGTTTAGGTTAGAACCCCTTTTGATCTCCTTCGTTAGAACCTTGCTTTCCAGAACCCTACCATGGGGATTCTGAAAGGCTCCAGGATTCCAGACACCACGATGGACTGAGCGGAGCCGGATTCTCCCACCACGGCCAGGAGAGAGGCTCCAGAGCAGGTAGAGGGCTGGGCCTGGCTGGGGCCGTTCAGCACGGCCAGGGCAGCCCTCTGGCCTGTCAGAGGATAGGCACACGAGTCAAAGATCTTGTACCCCAGCGTGTGGTTGGGCAGAAACTCCTGGTTCTGGTTGATCTGCTCCACGGCCAGCCTCAGGGTCTGAGCCCAGCGGAACGCTCTGGGGTCAAACCTGCTCACATGCATGTGCACACACACACACACATACAGACACACATATACAGACACACACACAAACAGAAACATTTGAAGATGACATATTAAAATCCCTACAGTGGCAGTAGTAAAAAATAAATTACAAAAAAGTCACAATCAACGAGTCAGAAAGCTCTGTGTCGTTCCCAGCTTCCCTCAGCAAGGGAGCCCAGGCTGCAGACTCACCCAGCCTCCCCACTCACCCGTTACACCTGATGGCTGCAGGTTTGTAGGTGTAGTTAAGGCCAGGCATCTCCTGGTTGTAGTGCAGGGGAAAGATCCCTCCAATCACAAAGTCTCCCTCAGCCACAAACCCTGGCGCAAAGTCATTCTGCAGAGAGCACACAGAGGCTGGGGCCGAGGCCGGGGGAGAGGCCGTGGGGAACGGGGGAGAGGCAGACGTTTGGGTGAGGAAGGAGACCAGGCAGGGGGCCAGGAGACACCACACTAAGAGGAGAGTCATCCTCACACACGCCTCACACACACCTCACCCCCCAACTGACACACGGAAAGTCCTGAGAGGCTTTATAGATCCAATTGTGCTTTCTGCATCTCATTACCGCCGAAGGAAGGAGATTGGTTGCTACTTTACTGGACACGTGCTGTTGTTAGGATACGTGATCCCCCAGAGTTTAAAACTGAACAACAGACGACCTGACAATGTACCATAATGATGGTCACTGGTTTCCGGAAATATGATGGTTGTTATGTTTATTATTGTTTTTGTTGAGTTTGTCATGTGTTTCTCATTCAGTAACTAAGTAGTGAGCGATCAGAAACCAAGGAAACCAAATAATAAGTTGCAAATGATTTTATATCTAAATATTTAATATAAATTATTCTTTATAAACTAGCTAACAGGAAAGTTGTGTTTTATTTCTTCCCCATGAGATGCTGTTTGGTGTTCTGCTCAGGCCTCAGGAGGATGATGAAACACTTGGGAGCGAACAGGCAGAAGAGCAGGCCGTAACTGGAGGCCAGGATGGCAAAGGTCTCCACTGCGTCGGTGTACTTCCCGGGAGAGCTGACGTACGCCGGGATGAACGACACCCACACGGCGCAGAAGATCAGCATGCTGAAGGTGATGAACTTCGCCTCGTTGAAGTTGCCGGGCAACTTGCGGGCCAGGAAGGCCAAGACGAAGCACAGGCAGGCCAGGAGGCTGATGTATCCCAGAACGCACCAGAACGCCAGGCTGGAACCCACGCTGCATTCTAGAATGATCTTGGAGCTTTGGTACTGGGAGTTCCTGGAGGGGAAGGGAGGGGCGTCTGTGAGCCAGGCTGTACAGATGATCACCTGGACCAGGGTGCAGCTGAAGATGATGACCCTCTGCTGCCTGGGCCCCAGCCACCTCATGATGTTGTTCCCGGGCCTGGTGGAGGTGAAGGCAGCCAGGACCACCAGGGTCTTGCCCAGGATGCAGGAGATGCAGAGGGAGAAGGTGATGCTGAAGGCCGTGTGACGCAGCATGCAGGACCAGGAAGTGGGCTCCCCCACAAAGACCAGCGCACACAGGAAGCAGAGAGTCAGGGAGATCAGGATGAAGAAACTCAACTCTGAGTTGTTGATACGGACGATGGGGGTGTTTATGTTGTGGAGGAAGACCCCCAGGACAGCTATGGTCAGACAAGCTCCCACTACGGCGATCACCGTCAGGGACAAGCCCATGGCGTCGTGGGACAGGAACTCCACTGTCTTGGGGATGCACCTGGTGCCATTGTCGTTCGACCAGAAGTCCTCAGGACAAACAGTGCACTCTATAGAATCTGGAGAGTTGGATATAAAGGGAGAGCGAGAGACAGAGAAAGAGAAAATGAGAAATAAACAATATGCTTCCTGAAATCTAAAATAATTTCAATCATTTCATAAATTCATGAAAACTTTGATCTCTAAACTGTACAGTAGCTATCAGTCCTGCTGGTTCACCTGTCTGATCACTGATCTTGCCGCTGTCACATGGTACACAGTCAAAGCAGCACAGAGGCTCCCCATGACGGACAGCCTTCCTGGATCCTGGAGCACAGCTGGAGCTGCACACAGACACCACTGCCTGGGACAGGGACACCAGGTCAACACCAACCACGCTGTGTGAGGAATCTATGGACATTGTTTCTATAGGACACGCTTTAACCTCCATAAAAGAATCATGGACAGGATCCCTGCGCCTGAAAGTTCAACAGACGTTGTTTATGTGATTTGAGGTGACTCACTAGTTTTTGTATCTTTGGAAACACAATGTAATTAAACTTTCTTACTTAGTGGTAATTTAATGAGTAATAAGTGAGTTATTCACTCACGTTCAAAACACAAACTTGATATCCTGTCAGGAAACACCAAAGAGAGAAACCTACACTTTTGCTCAGACTTATATCAAACTGCCAGTACAGAACTTGACCAGCTGGCATCTGATGCGAGTAAACACAGTGACAGCAGCTTGCCTGGTTCTGATGCCCCGCCCACACTATTGCCTCCTCCTGGATCACCAGCTCCTTCCCAGAATCCTTTGTTCCGTCAAACAGGCCGACCTTCACGAACCAGGGGTTTCCATCAGGGTTCCTCTGCCAGTTCATCAGGTCATAGGAGGGGATGGAGTCTCCTTTCAGGTCAAAGTTCACCTCCTCTCCAGATGCATTAAAGGACACTTCCTGGAGATAGTGCTGAAGCTGGCACAATGACAAGAGCACAAAAGGAAATGGCAGGTTTAACTGAAATCTTGGATTTTTCCCTGTGTTTCTGTTAGGTACTGTTGACGGACTTGACTCATGTTTGGTAAATTCCAGTCCTTCCCGTCCCTTAAGGTCAAAAACATTGTAATTAGTGGGGTCCTCAGGGAGTATAAGATATCACAGGGAGGGTTAGTGTGAGGTGATTGGCTGTGTTTGTGTATCACTTTGATCATTTGAGGAAGTCCCACAAAATCCAGAAGAATCATAGGAGAACCACTTTTTACCAAAAAGCATTTCAACATGCTTTCACAATGCTTACATTACAAGGGTAATGTAACATGTAATACAACACAGAAATTGTTGTATTACTAGTTTTGTAGTACTTTACACTGTCCAGGGCATACATATAAAAACCCAAATCGTTTTTAAACCAGGAACTGTTTCACATCGGCAGAGCGTTGACTTCATATGTGTAGTTTTCTCACAGATACCTGCCAGGGGTCAATGTTGCTGCTGAGAGCACAGGACTGGTTGAGGAAGGGCCCTGCACCAGGCTGGCAGCTGAGGAGGTTGTGGAGAGAGTGGGCGATGGCGTACACAGCCTTGTACACGTTATACGACACTCTGGGCCCAGAAAAGTCCATGTAGGCAGACTGTTGCTCCAGGAGAACCTCCTTACCTGTGCAGAGGGGCAGAGGGGCAGTGGAGGGGGGCAGAGGGGTGGTGGAGGGGAGCAGGGAAGGGAAGGGGTCACAGCCATACAGCTCTCCCCAGAGCTCCCTCACCAAGGGGTTGGAGGGGTATGTCTGGGGGTTCACCTTCCGCACAAACTCCCCAAGCCCTGGGACCCTCCCCTCGCGGACCGCAAAGCCCACCGTCCCATCCAGGAAGGGGAAGGCCTCCGCCAGAACCTTGGCGCTGACCCACGCCTCGCTGGCCACCCACTGGAGCCCCGGGATCTTCTGCTTCTCAAACTCCTGTAGGAAGGGGTACAACTCCCCCTCGCCCGAGAACACCACCACTACACGTGCCGAGGAAGTCCGCATCACCTCCAGGATCTGCAGCACCCGCTCACGGCTGTAATCTTTGGGGATCATCTCGCTGTAGGCCAGGCAGACGTCAGTGCCCTGGATCTCCCTCCGCAGGCCCTGCAGGGCGAAGCGCCCGTAGTCGTGGTCCTCCAGGACCACCCCGATCCACCGCCAGCCAAACTGCTGCAGCAGGCGAGCCAGGGCCTTCACCTGGTAGTCGTCGTTGGGAACCACGCGGAAGAAGGTTGGGAACTCCTTCCTGTTGCTGAGGCAGGAGCAGGTGGAGAAGTAGCTTATCTGAAGGGCAGAAACACATGGATGTTGGGTAAATGAATAATGAATGAGTGCCTGTTCGTAAGGCAAACTCCTCAAAGTGTCATAATCTCTTTGTCAAAACTAAAGATACTTTTAGGCACTTCCTCAAGTAAACGTGACAACACTGGCCAGGAAGTCAAATCCCCTTTAAAGAGCAGGAACATTCTCCAGGAACTAAACACTAAATACAAACTGATAATGTCTGACATTTACAGGAAGTAAAACGTATCTACACACTCCTGTTCACCAACCAGAACTCACCATGGGGATTCTGAACGGCTGCAGAGTTCTGGACACGACGATGGACTGTGAAGAACCAGACTCCCCGACCAGCGCCACCAGACGTCCGGTACCAGAACACAGGGGGCTGTTCTCCTCCCCTGGTCCGTTCAGCGAAGACAGAGCCGCCCTGAGGGCCGTGATGGGCGTGGCACACGAGTCAAAAATCTTGTACCCCAGCGTGTGGTTGGGCAGAAACTCCTGGTTCTGGTTGATCTGCTCCACGGCCAGCCTCAGGGTCTGAGCCCAGCGGAACGCTCTCGGGTCAAACCTGCTCACATGCAGGCGAACACACACACACACAGATACCGACATACATACAGACACACATATACAGACACACACACAGATGAGCCAACAGAGATTAAATGCATCTGGCCACGGACTATCACACTCAATGTTTCTCCCCTCAAGCTTTCAGGCTTCTAACCAGCAACCTCTCTACTCAAGGAACATCAGCACTCTAACACTTTACATTTATAAAATGAAACATATAAATATAATAATATAATATTTACACACATCTCCCGGTACACATAACCAGTGTTTTAACGCTATGTTGCTTTTGGTACTTTTTATTGCCGGAGCTACATTCCTTGCTGTTTTCAGTAATATTGCTGCTTTGCCCAGTGTTTTGAATTGACATTTTCTCTTTCATGTATTTGAATGCATACTATGTGGCTGTCAAATCAAATCAAATCAAATTTATTTGTATAGCCCTTTTTACACGCAAGCATGTCACAGAGGGCTTCACATGCGCCCATAGAACTGCCCCTCAACCAACCTTAACCCTCAAGGAAGACAAGGAAAAACTCCCAGAAAAACTCCCACCGGGAGAAAAAATGGAAGAAACCTTGGGAGGAGCAATTCAGAGAGGGATCCCCTCCTCCAGAGACGGTTGGTAAGACTTGTCATAAGAATTTAATTGCCCAGAATGACAAGCTTTTTATCTGCCAATGAGAGTAAAATATCTTTCACTGACTTTAAACAGTATGTTGAAACAACAGTCAGAAAAGAGGGATAGAGGGATGAAGGTGTAACCAGAGCAACCAGCACATGGTTCACGCCAGGAAATCAAAACACGTCGCCTGACAGCTTCAACACATTAACAATATGACCAGACCATCCTCACTTTCCCCACAGCATTCCACACACTAACGACAATATGTTATCAATAGGACCCGGACCAGAACCACTCTTCCTATAGTATTTGAACCCCAGCATTTCCACATCTCAGTCTGTTGGGCACACTGTGTCCTCACAGATCTAACAAGGCGACACTTGTTAGAGACGTTGACATTACCGGTAATCTACAGAAACATGATCTCACTGTAAAGGCCTCTTGTCAGAGCATGGGAAAGAACACACACACAGGATTAAGTCTTTCTGAAAGACAACTCCCACCATGAAAGAAAAACAAAGAACACAAAAGGATCTTGATCCTAACAGTCCAGATGGTCTCACCCATGGCACAGGGCCTTCTTGGGCACGGAGGTGTAGTTTGTGATGGGCAGCTCCACCCGGTAGTGGAGGGGGAAAATCCCCCCGATCATAAAGTGTCCAGCAGCCTGGAAGCCCGGCAGCTGGAACGCCCCGTGGGTGGAGCAGGGTGGTGGGGTCGAGGGCTGGGTGGTGCTGCCTGGAAGAGGTGAGGCAGAGATGGAGGACAGGAGGAGACACCACGGCAACAGAGGCATCCTGGCTGGTGGTACCTGTGATGCACACAGGTGTGTTGTGGTGTAGATGTGATGCACACTCAGTTGTGTTGTGGTGTAGACCCCTAGTAGGTGGCAGGTGGTACCTGTGATGCACACTGGGAACAGAAGATATTCTGTCTTCCCAGACTGGTCTGGTTGGAAGTGACCTGGCGCTGGGAGGAGAGCGGTTTTATACCCCTGGCTTTCGTCATTGTCTGTAATTACTGTTTGGTGACACCCTGGGTTGTGCGTCAGGAACAGACTCTGAACAGTCAGCATCTCTTAACCCTTTCTAACTAAATGATTTATGAACACAGAGGGGGTGATGATTTAATAAAGGTACATTACATGAACGTTGTGATGACGGGAAATATCAACCGATTGTTGAATTTGTAAAAATTATATTTTTCAAATATGGGGAGAAAAACAAAGACAAAAAATGGCATGGGGTGTCCTTACATTTTCAGATTACTAAAGGACAAACACAACTGACATTAGGCTACAGGGTGTTATCACTGAAAACATCTGACTGCGGCTAGCCATTTCGCAGTTTTAGCTAGCTAGCAACTAGACAATATATTAACAATATGTGTAAATATGAAATATTGAATTATATTATATTGGGTGGTGGGCCGTTATCGGCGTTAACGTGCTGCGTTAATGTGAGAATTATAGGGCGATTAAAAAAATATCGCCGTTAATCTATTCTCCAAATTGGGTTGGGAGCTGGGTCTATACTATGCAAGCTATGATGACTTTCACCTTGATATTTTTGCGCGGATGTATACCTATGGCATGAAATTAGTGCCAGGAGAGCGAGCTCTGTAAAAACGATTTGTAACTTTCAAAAAAGATTTGTGTACTTGCAAAAAAAGATTTGTGTCTCTGTAGAAAATGATTTGTGTACTTGCAAAAAAAAGTTGTGTGTCTCCGTAGAAGAAGGCAAGATTTGTGTACTTGCAAAAAAGTTTTGTAACTTGCAAAAAAGATTTGTGTCTCCGTAGAAAAAAGCGGGAACACTGCTCCCAAAACCATCTAAGCCAATCAAATATAGCCATTTCTGTTGTCCATTATCATTGGACATTTTCATCTGTCTACCACACATAGAACGTCAGCAAATAAAAGTTAAACCAAACAGTGAAGTTATGAGTGATTTATTACAGTCAGCATGGTAATGAACAAGACTAAAAGCAAACTGACACCAAAAGCAGCACATGAAGTCGTAACACTGTAACGTAGATCAGCCTACATGACCATACAGACTGAGGCTGTACGATCTATTTTGAGCTGTAAATTACTTTCCTTGGAGGGTTTTTACGCATCACATGTTTCTTAGTATTGTGCTCTGGTTTCATGAAAATAATGTAACACTTTGGCGCAAAAATGCAAATCAACAACCCAAATGCAGAAGACAGGATGGCAAAGATCTCTACCGCTACGGTCACCTTCCCAGGAGAGCTGACATAAGATGGGATAAAGGTGATCCAGACAGCACAGAAAATCAACATGCTGAAGGTGATGAACTTGGCTTCATTGAAGTTATCAGGCAGCTTTCGGGCCAGGAAAGCCAGGACCAAGCATGTTCCAGCCAGAAAGCCTATGTACCCCAACACAGCATAGAACGCAACCTCCGAACCAGGATTACACTCCAGAACAATCTTTTTATTGCTGTATCGGAAAACCTTGTCAGCGAAAGGCGGGTTGAGATTAAGCCAGAGGACACAGATGAATATCTGGACGAACGTGCATGAACATACGATGACTCTCTGCTGGGCTGGGCCAAACTTCCCCGCCATGTTGCTGCCGGGCAGGGTCGCTCTGAACGCAGTCACCACAATTATGGTCTTGCCCAGAATGCAGGATATACACAGGGCAAAGGTCACTCCAAAAGCCGTGTGGCGCAGCATGCAGGTGAGGGTGGTGGGCTTGCCCAGGAAGGGCAGAGGGCAGAGGAAGCACATGAAGAGAGAAAACAAGAGCAGGGAGCTCAGCTCAAAGTTACTTGCCTTTATCACAGGCGTGTCTCTGTAGTGGATGTAAACTGACATTGTGGCCAATGACAGACAAGCACCTAGCAGGGAGATCACAGTAAGAGCTATTCCCATTGGTTCGCTGTAGGATAAAAACTCAATGGTTTTCTGAATGCAGTTATCCCTCCTCTTGTTGGACCAATACTCCCGAGGACAGGGGTCGCAGTCTACAGCACCTGAGGAACACACACAAGTAACACATACACTTTCCGACAAAAACAGGTTCATGGTAGGAAATATATATTACAAATTACCTCTAGACTCTTTGCGTCCATCAGATTATACATTTGGGGGGGAAGGTGTAGCTCAGTGGTTAAGTTCAAATCTCCCCTGTACTGTGCGTTGCCTTGAATAAATGCATCTGCTAAATTAATCCTTTATATACTATGATTTTGTTTTTCACACAGTAGAGTCAGATAGGTTTCTCACTGTATAGTGCAACACTAACATATGCAGTACCTGTAGAGTGCAACACTAACATATACAGTACCTGTATAGTGCAACACTAACATATGCAGTACCTGTATAGTGCACTGTAATGCATACTGTACCATATAGGGCAACACCGTAATGTATACTGTACTGTGTATGCTTGGTACCTGTGGAGTTGGCTATAGTTCCTTCAGGACAGGGGATGCAGTCAAAGCAGCAGACAGGCCGGCCTTTAACCTGAGCCTTCCTGGTCCCCGGGGGGCAAACGGCAGAACATGCTGCTGTTGGAATCTAGAAAGAACAGGGTATTTATATTGAAGGGCAATTAGAATCAGTTTGACAGGTAGTAGGAAGTGATATGTGAGTTACTGTAATTGTCGAACTGTGTCTGGTACCTAAGATGTGGTTACTTTACACTGTGTCTGGTAGCTGAGATGCTACTTTACAGTATGTCTGGTAGCTGAGATGTTACTTTACACTGTGCCTGGTACCTGAGATGATACTTTACACTGTGTCTGGTAGCTGAGATGTTACTTTACACTATGTCTGGTAGCTGAGATGTTACTTTACACTGTGTGTGGTAGCTGAGATGTTACTTTACACTGTGTCTGGTAGCTGAGATGTTACTTTACACTGTGTGTGGTAGCTGAGATGTTACTTTACACTGTGTGTGGTAGCTGAGATGTTACTTTACACTGTGTGTGGTAGCTGAGATGTTACTTTACACTGTGTCTGGTAGCTGAGACCCCCTCCCCCGGGACGAAGGAGCGAGTGGCACGAACACAGCCGCACACTTTTTTTGCACAGCAGAGGGGGCCATCTTGGCAGAAAATGCCGTCCCTAACTTTGTTGCGCCCCGGGAGGCTGCCCGGGAGGCCTAAAACCGCCCCTGGAACTACAGCATGTACATCTGATCCTTGATTTTGTTCTGTATACAGCATAACTGCCCTTCTAAATGCACAATATGTGCTTAGTTTTGAATAAACAATTTTGCTAAATTAATACAAAAGTACAAAAATGAACGAAACCAAAAATAAATGCACAGTACCATGTGACCTGTTCCCCAGACGATGTCTTCTTCCTGGATGCTGAGCTTGTAGCTCCCATCGGACGCGGAGCCAAAGTGACCCACAGTCACATGATCCACCTGCCCCTCCGTCAGCTGCCAGTTGATGATGTCATAGGAGGGGGGCGGGTCCCCGTTCTTATCGAAAAACACGGCTTCCCCAAATGGGTTGGTGAGTTTCACCTTCTGCAGCTGGTCACTGACCTGTACAGCCAGAGTTTAAAAACACACGAGTCATGTGGTGCTTCTGAAAATGACACAAAATAAAAATTATAATTATATATTTTTACTTAAATGAGGTGGTGTAGCTCAACTGTATCCCTAACTGTCTGAATCATTCATGTAAATACAGCACTTCTGTTTGTGGATGTCCTCACCTGTTTGGGCTGAATCTGAGACACATTCACACAAGGTATCACCGGGCTTTCCCCGTACGCCTGGCAAAATATGAGGTTATGGAGGGCGTGTGCGATGGCGTACACGGCGTTGTAGACGTTGTATGCCACCCTCAGCTGTGACACGTTGAAGAACACGTTGCTGGAACCTGCTAGGGTTTCCGTTCCGCTGCACCACTTTACGTCCCTGGCCCCGGCACCAGCCGCCTGGACCTTCCCTGGCGCCAGCGGCCGACACCCCGCCATGATCTCCCAGAAGTCCCTGATAAAACCGGCGCTGGAGTCCACGTACGGACTGATGCCCCGGAGGAACGGTTCGAACCTGGGAATGGCTGCCTTGCGCACCACAAAGCCGATCGTCCCCCCGAAGGATCGGTAGATCTCCGGGGTGGAGGGCCGCGCAGCGGTGATCCAGGCCTCGCTGGCGATCCACTGGATCCCTGTGATGTTCTGCAGGACCACCTCCTGCATGAGGGGGTACAGGTCGCCCTCTGGAACGAACGCCAGAATGACTTTGACCATGGACTGCTTGATGGTGTCCACCACGTCCAGGATCCTGGCCCTGGTGTACGTCCGTAACACCGTCCCCACAAATGCGATGCACACGCCTTGCTTCTGCACCTCCTTGGTGAACGCCAGGACGCCGTTCCGGCCATAGTCGTTGTCTGAATGGAGCGCACCAATCCAGGTCCAGCCGAACCGGCGGACCAGGGCAGCGAGAGCCTTGGCTTGGTAGAAGTCACTGGGGATCGTGCGGAAAAACGTGGGGTACTTTTCCCTGTCACTCAGACAGGCACAGGTGGAGAAGTAACTGACCTGCCATCATGACAAGGAGAGACATGAGATGAGAGATGAGAGAGATGAGCCCAGCGAGGATAGCACTTTCTTTGAAAAGTAAATCTGTGGATGATCTACACATGCTCAGTATAGTATACTCAATACACTATCAACAAATGGTTGATTACTTTCATGTGACCCTCACTCTCATCTTAACCAGCTGAGTTGCATTTGCATTCGTTCTATTGTGGTTTCTCAAAATCAAGTGTGAAATTGAACAGACTTTATCCAAAACAATGACATAGGGAAATCATTTGACACAGAACACATTCCAGTAATATCTCAGTGCTTGGATATACGAGTTTGAGAAATAACCAGCAATGACCTGCTGAAAGGACAAAGAAATACATGAAATACAAACTCAGAACATCTTTACAGACGATCACAGAACACAGAATGATCATTTTACAGAGTCATCTACGGGACTTGAGCTGAGACAGAGACACCAGACGTGCCTCTGTCTCAGCTGTGTTCCTGTCGTAGCGACACCTGACACTTCTCACCGTGGGCACCCTGAAGGGGCCCAGAGTGGAGGCCACAGCCAGCGACTGAGAGGAGCCGGATTCTGCGATGAGAGCAGCCACAGGAGGGCACAGGGCACCAGGGTCCTCTGACCGGCTGACCAAAGTCACAGCCGCGCGCAGGACGTTGGTGGGAGACGCACAGGAGTCAAGGATCCTGTACGGGGGCATGGGTAGAGCATAGTGGTTAGAGCATTTGACTCCAGATTAAGGGGCATGGGTAGAGCATAGTGCTCAGAGCATTTGACTGCAGATCAAGGGGTTGCAGGCTCTAATCCCTGCCTGTGCATCGCTTTTGGATTTAAGCAGTCTGCTGATTGAATACAATAATGAATGGTGTGAAATGAGCTTGCCTGTAACCCAGGGATATGTTGGGCAGCAGGAGGTTGTCCTCGTTGATTTCTTCAATTGCGAAGATCATTACCTGGGTCCAGCGGAAGGCACGCAGATCAAACCTTCAAAAAGAAATTGTTTGAAAAGTTGATCATAGATTTTAGATATGAAAGCTCACTTTTACTGACAGAAAAAAAAATGACGAGTGAACAGCCATGATTATCAGAAATAAAAGTAATTGCATTAAAAAGTAGTTTTTTACTGAGAACTGAGGAATCCATACACAACTATAAACTAAACATCAAACACGTAAACGTCTGGACGACAATCTGGACGTGAATAAGACCAGACTCACCCCACACAGCTGACGTCAGGAGGCTTTACCATGTAGGAGATGTTGCTCTGCTCCTGTTTGTTGGACACGGGAAAAATGCCCCCGATCGTTATGTCTCCTGGCTTGAATAACCTCTGCATGTTGAACTTACCCAGCACTTCACAGCCAGAGGCAGAGCCAGAGGCAGAACTCAGGGACAGAACTGCCAAAGAGCAGAGGAAGCACCATTCTTTTCGACACATGTCTGTTCACTGTTCTGTGAGGAAGATCCAGGTGAATTCTCATTCTTATAGTCCTATTCCTCCATGGTACGTCTGTCAGCGTCTGAACAGAAAAGGGAGGAGCACTCTTTGGAAACCATGCTTGGTATGGACCCTTAGGACAGCTTTGGATTGACACACACATTCACACACAAGCGTACACATGAACACACACATACACATAAATAAACACACACAGGACTAGTACAGGCTGACAATGTTACAGCCTTGTATTTTTGGGTTATTGAAGCTATTTAAATGACTTACATGGGCTCTGGGCAGACTGTGGGATAATGAACCACTGTCCACTGGCCAAGCTGATAAGAAGAATAAGAATGTGTTTAATAAGTCCATCAAACCATGTTAGCCTCTGTTTTACTCTACCTTAATCTAAAAAAGTCCTTCCCTGTATTCAGTTACGCCACCATGTGGGCAAAAATGTAATCTCAGTGATGACGTACATAGTAAGCTACAGTAGCTACTGGAGGCAACATGAACACATCTTAGTACATTATTTACTTTTCATTTGACTGTCGATGGCAACACTTTAAATCTGGGAAATGCCAACTGTTTGATATGTAACACACCTCTAGCAGAAGTTCACGAACACAAGGCCCTGTGCGCACTGCATATTGTTAGCTAGCTAGCCTAGCTAATGGTACAGCTTAAATCCTATATAGCTAAAGCTAGCCTAGCTTGAACTAGCTACTTTTACTGGGTGAGTTAGATAAACCTTACCTTCGTAGTTGTCTATGTAGCTCGAAACTTACAATTTGAACCCTTTCCCCCCTTGCATGAAGGGCAGTAACTGCTCACTACCGGAAGTAATGGACTTGGGTTTAGCAATATGCGGAAGTGATGCGTGCATGGTGAATTGACCTATCGCAAAAGCCACGCCCCAAAACGGCTTTGACCAATCCTACCTCAGCTGCTGGTCACTACTTGAAGAAGCTCTGTCAAGCTTTTGGTCGATAAGAAATTAACGGAAGAAACGGTCGTGGACGATAATGGGGTCTGTAATGTTGGCGAGTTTGAATGGACGATAATGAGGCCGCTTTAGCCTGGCTCTGCCATATGGAACTAGAAAGCTGATGAATATATCATATCTGATTTATTTGTATGCCGAATTTAAAACATCTGAATTATTTTGATCCAGAAATACACATTTCTGAAATTCAGATTAGGGGAATTCAGATTATTGAAATTCAGATTGCTGAAATTCAGACTGCGGAAACATTTTAAATTGTCAGTTTCTCTGATCAATCACCTAGGCTACAAAGCATTAACAACGTAACCATAGCTATGAATGTAACAGTAAAATGATTCAGTTTACGTCACGCGAACCTTGAGCACAGGCGACTGTTTGCCGAAGTATAAATGCAGCAGCCTGAGCGACACTTTTCTTTTTCGGCGACCATTTCAAAAGTGTCGGTGACATAAGTCTAAATTAGGCTTTAGGATATGATGAACTTTATTGTTCCGCTCAGGGAATTTTTTTTCGGACTCTGCTGTGCGTCATGAATGCCTTGATAGTCACAATGACAACAAACAATACATCCTCAGCCATAACAGGATCAATTGTTACATAACAGTATTGCACATATCCAATAACATAACACAGACATACACCCAGGGGCGTTTCTACACGGGGGCCTACAGGGGCCAGTGCCCCTGTAAAAAAGTACCTACCTGCCCCCCCCCTGTGGCCCCCCTGAGCTGACTGAATAAAAAAACTGTTTTTTTTTACACGTTTTTCTTCTTCTAGTAGTCTTTATGAAACGAGGAAGGGATATTGCTGCCTTTTTTGTCCCAGTAAATAAAAAAGTAAAAGTAAAGAGAAACATATCAAAGTATTGAGAGCTGAGGAACTAGAAGAGGGAGTGCCAGAGCCTTTTGTATGATTTTAATGTAAAGCAAAATTAAAGTATTTAATGTTTAAATATCATTTGTGTCCGTATTTAATGTGCCCCTCGGATTAAACACTGGCCCCCCCTTGGCCCCCCCAGTAAAATGTGTCTAGAACCGCCACTGCATACACCTCATAATAATACATGCTAAAAGATCACTGTAATAAAAGCACTGTAAAAATTATTACATAGACTTCAGCCTCAAGCAGCATTGAGAAATTTAATGGAAGTTGGAACAAATTAGTTCTTAAAACAGTTGAGAATGCAGTAAGGGACTCTATATCGCCTCCCCGAGGGTAGAAGGTCATACTCTGAATGGAGAATGTGTGAAGGGTCATTTACTACTCTCCGGGCTTGGGCAACAGATTGTTGATTAATAGACTGCAAGGTCTGGTAGCTACTTTTTCCAATGACCTTCATGGCTGTGTGCACCAGACGAGCGAGTTTAGTTTTCAGTTTTGCGGTGAAGTTGCCATACCAGGATGACATCCCATATCTGATTGAACTCTCCAGCACTGCCTGGTAGAATAAAACCATGAAGCTTTTGTTCATCCTATATACCCTCAGTCTACGTAGAAAATACAATCTCTGGTGTAGACGAGAACACAAGATGTCAACATGCACATGCCAACTAGAAGTGTCATCTAAGTGAACTCCAAGATATTTATAGGAGCTGATCTGCTCAATGGGTGAGTCGTGTATAATACCTGTAACTCATCTTCATAATTTCAGCAGTGTGATATCAATTTCT
Source organism: Hypomesus transpacificus (assembly GCF_021917145.1). Classification (NCBI taxonomy): domain Eukaryota; kingdom Metazoa; phylum Chordata; class Actinopteri; order Osmeriformes; family Osmeridae; genus Hypomesus; species Hypomesus transpacificus. Next base: position 151,271 of record NW_025813735.1, on the reverse strand, counting down.
ACATCAATATGTACAGTAATAGTGTGGTTTGGAGATTGTTTGTGTATCACTGTACTCCCTAAGAGACTGCACTGATGTATTATCTGACAGACTAGGAGGGCATGGAGAAACGAATAACATGTTATTGGTAGAAAAACGAATCGGTTCACATTGCTCAGCATGTATAAAGGGTGTGTCCTCTGACAGAGACTGCAGTTTGAGGAGGAGAGAGACTCTGAGATGAGACTGTTGGGACTCATCATTCTTGGTTTACTGGCAAAGACTCAGTCAGACAGTTCAGCATGCAGACTGATAGGACAGACAGGTTATGTAGAGCTAGCTAAAGATGGGGACCTTCTAGTTGGAGGAATATTCACATTTGAGACAAGAAGGAAAAAAGTTGACTATGGCTACAAGAAGCCACCAATTGAGTACTGCGAAGAGTATGTTTTTGTCTTTTACCTATGTGTCAATGGATAGTGATCTATGAATGTATCTGCATGTAATTAATGATGCTCGATCACTAGGAGGGGAGTTATTTTTCAGTTTATTTGATTGTTCATATTAAATTATGAAATTGCTCTGACTTCCTTCTCCAGGAGGAATAACAGGGAGCTGAAGTTTGCCCGAACGTTGATATTCACCGTGGAGCAGATCAACAGCAGCCCCCAGCTTCTTCCAGGAGTGACTCTGGGCTACAGGATCTACAAGGCCTGTGGGTCCAACCACCTGATGAGGGCTGGCTTGGAGGCAGTCAACGGGGCTGAGCAGGGCTGTGGCAGTGGCAGAGTGCAGGCTCTGCTGGGACACTCCTCCTCTGGACCTAGTGGGGATATCAACAGAGCTATCGGCCCTCTACATGTACCACAGGTGAGATGGTTAAACCTGCTTTGAAATGTGTCTAAAGAATCTCCACTAAATCATCTGTTACATTTACTTTGACCTAATACAGTCCAAGCAAGATTTACAAAGTAAATCCACTTAATTTCTAGTCAAATTTTCACTGAATATTCTGTCTATTTGTAGGTGGTCTATAGCATGTTTAATATGTTTATTTTCCCTGTTAACAGATCAGTCACCTTGCCACTTGCGCTTGTCTAAGTGACAAGAAACAATATCCTTCTTTCTTCAGAACAGTGCCCAGTGATCAGTTCCAAGTCATAGCCCTTGTGCAACTCATGAAGCATTTTGGCTGGAGCTGGGTGGGAATTGTTTATTCTACTGAGACATACTCTGTTGAAGGAACTGTTGAATTCATAAAGGAAGCAAAGAAAGAGGGAATCTGTGTTGAGTACACAGAATTGTTCCAGAAAATAGATACTGTTAATTTCAACAAAATAGTAGAGACAATCACACATTCTACCTCCAGGGTGGTGCTGGTGTTTATGTCCCTTTCATACACACAGGATTTTCTAAAGAAGGTAGGAAGGAATGTTACTGGGAAACAGTTGATTGGCAGTGAATCGTGGATCACAACAGCAAGCTTGGCATTGGAGAGCGGGAGTGTCTTACAAGGGGCGATGGGCTTTGCCATCCCTGAGTCTGACATCCCTGGGCTGAACGAGTTCCTGCTGAGTCTGAAGCCATCAGACGCACCTCAGAGTTCTCACATCAGGGTTTTCTGGGAGGACGTGTTTCACTGCAGCTTCTCCCCCTCTAACACCTCCAAGCTGTGTACCGGCTCAGAGGACCTGAGGACAGTCGTCAACGATTACACAGACACAACGGAGACCAGGACTGTCAACAATGTTTACATGGCTGTTTACGCAGTAGCACACGCCCTCCATAACCTACTGCAGTGTGAAAACGGGTTAAATCCCACCACCGGGAGGAGCTGTATCAACAAGACTGAGGTCATGCCTCAACAGGTGAAAATATAGAGGAGAAACTAACCCTACTTTTGTTCATTTCCTTTCATATCTTTAGGTGACATTCAGCTCCAATGAATTGTTTGTCTTCATGCAGGTGCTGGAGCAGCTAAGGTTGGTGAACTTCACAACGCAGAATGGGAATAAGGTGTCCTTTGATGCAAACGGAGACTCGGTGGCCCAGTATGACTTGGTTAACTGGCAGATAGGAGAAGATGGCTCTGCTAACATTGTCAACATCGGCAGATACGACGGATCCAAACCAGATGGACAGAAATTTCTTATAAAAGACAATTTTAAAATAGTGTGGGGTGGAAACCATGCTGAGGTACAACAATGTGATTGTAATGACTGCAAACAACAGTTGTGGCAGTTGTGTACATTGAATAGGCAACTAAACAGTTCTATTACAGGTAGAAAAACAGCATGGTCACAAGATATAATTTAATGAAAAATAAAAACAATGGAACCATGCTTTTCTATTTTTGCTGTATACTTAGGATTAGCTGACACTAACCCTTATTGAAATGTTGTGTCTGGAAGGTTCCCAGATCGGTGTGCACAGAGCCTTGTCCTCCTGGGACTCGGAAGGCCACCAACAAAAGGAAGCCAGTGTGCTGCTTTGACTGCCTTATCTGCCCAGAGGGAGCGATCAGCAACCAGACAGGTACCTGGCTGTTTCTATTGAAGATGCCGTTCATTTACCGTCACAAATCTCTGGGAATGTTCCTAAACTGATGATGTATTTATACATTTGTTTTACCATTTGTTGAACAGATTCTTCAGACTGTTTCCTGTGCCCTCCAGAGTCCTGGCCGAATGAAAACCAAGACATGTGCGTTTTAAAACCCATTGAATTCCTCTCCTTTGAAGAAATAATGGGGACTCTGTTAACATTGTTTTCATGCTTTGGTGTGTTTTTGTCAGTGCTTATGTCAATAATTTTTGTGGTTCACAAACACACCCCAATAGTCAGGGCCAACAACTCAGAGCTCAGCTTCTTGCTCCTCTTCTCCCTGACTCTGTGTTTCCTGTGTTCTCTCACCTTCATCGGCCGGCCCTCTGAGTGGTCCTGTATGCTGCGCCACACGGCGTTTGGGATCACCTTTGTCCTCTGCATCTCTTGTGTTCTGGGGAAGACTATAGTGGTGCTGATGGCCTTCAGGGCTACACTTCCAGGAAGTGATGTCATGAAATGGTTTGGGCCTTTACAGCAGAGACTCAGTGTCCTGGCTTTCACTCTCATCCAGGTCCTGATCTGTGTGCTGTGGTTAACACTCTCCCCTCCTTTCCCCTTTAAGAACATGGAACATTTTAATGACAGGGTCATTCTAGAATGTGCCTTAGGTTCTGCTGTGGGCTTCTGGGCTGTGCTGGGGTATATAGGACTCCTGGCTCTCTTGTGCTTTGTCCTGGCTTTCCTGGCCCGAAAGCTGCCTGATAACTTCAATGAAGCCAAGTTCATCACCTTCAGCATGTTGATATTCTGTGCTGTCTGGATCACCTTTATCCCAGCTTATGTCAGCTCTCCTGGGAAGTTCACGGTAGCTGTGGAGATCTTTGCCATCCTGGCCTCCAGTTTTGCTTTGTTGATATGCATATTTGTGCCTAAGTGCTTCATCATAGTTTTCAAGCCAAAACTAAATTCAAAGAAACATTTGATGACAAAGATGCCATCTAAACACATTTAAATCATGAAAGGCTGGATTATAGACAAGGTGCCCAGCCAATACTGTTATAGTGAACTGATACTAATGTGAATTTACTGATGTCAGTTGGCCTAAACCACAATTCCTCATCTGTCAAAAACCACAAGTTACAACATATTCTACATATTTAATAAACATTTTGTGTTTGGAGTTAGTTTCAGTGACTCGTATTTCTTGTATTTATTATTGTTAGCTCCTTGGCTTTGAGGTGGTGTAATCAAAACTACAAATATCTCATAGAATATGAATTTTGTATGTTCCTTTTTGTAAAATACTAATTTTTATAAACCAGTTTAACTGTAGTATAATTCAAAAAAAGTTCTTATTTTTGTTCTGTTAATGTTAGCATGCTAGTTAACGTAGATCTCAATGCCTGATAATAAGTGGTGATTAAAGTCGAGATGAAATTTTGGGAGAAACTTCCATATTTTGACCTATTTCCAAAAGAAACAGGATGGAAGCAAATCAGTGACATAATGTTTTGAATTTTAAACAGGCATTGAATAGCTACTTACTTAATATTGAAATTTAAACACCACCAAATTTGTTGGTTTTGAATTCACCTCTTTAAAATTGAAATCTGAATATATTTGTGTAAAAAAAAAAATCTGATTTGTATAACGGGTAGGTCTACTACTGTAAACTGCTGTATACGTAGCATACTGTACCAGGTTAGTGTAAGTGATTCTTTTTGGAGTAATACTACCAGATCAAGGAGAAACTGATTGCAATATGCAGTGGATATATTCAGAATATTCAAATCAACAAGGAAGGAGACATATCAATAATTAAAGCAAATCATACTGTACTACACTACAGTACAGTAGTACTAGTAGAGGGTCAAGGTTAAACTGCTTAAGTGATTAAAGCGAATCAATTCGTAATTCGTTGTTATGGCGTCATGTTCAAGTTTATAATCTAATATTCAGAATTAAAATAGGCAGTTTGATGTTTCCAGCACAGACAGTAAGTAAGCGTAACTGCTCGCTACCGGAAGTACTGGACTTGGGTTATGCAATATGTGGATGAGATGTGTTTTTGTGTGTCTATAAGTTTGAGTGTCTTTTTATAGTCCTTAAATAAATAAAATAAATTGGGGTTATCTCTCCTAAATGTACATTTATGTATGTGAAATTTACCATATAAAATAAACAAATGTAAGGGCGTATGTAAGTTTCTATTTATTTTTTATTAACATACCAAATGCACGTATCACAAATGTAACAACATGAGAAACATCAACTTTTCTCAGTGGTACAAATAGAAAGGAAAAGTAACCACTAACATAAAAATTGCCAGAGATACACAGGCAAGTTAAGGTGTAAATGTCAGTTGGTCTTTCCTCAACGTGCCAAGCGTATCTATTGGCGTTTTGGTCATGATGAATTAAAGGCAAAATGCCATTTTAAAATGAGTAAGAATTGTAATAATAATTTACCAACAGTAGGCCTATATATAAATATGTTGACATGTATTTATTTGTCATCAGAGAATGAGTTCTTCTTACCCCAAATGAAGGAGGTCAAGTACCTCAGGGTCTTGTTCGCAAGTGAGGGGAGAATGGAGTGAGAGGTTGGACGGAGAATCGGGGCAGCGGGGGCCCTGAAGGCCATCAGTACCAGTATAGTCTTCCCCCAGAACACAAGAGATGCAAAGGACAAATGTGATCATTAGCATAGAATCCTATGTACATCGTTGATTGTCATTTTGGGAAGACAACCCAAACTTGTAAAACCGACATTTTGAGTTTGAGAACTAAGGTAACGGTGATCAATCCTACCTCAGCTACCAGTCAATAGACCAATTATTTGTTTGTAAACATTCTGGATGCGCGCAATGTGGCTGCAGAAAACCGGGAAAGGATAGCATTTTTTATGGCAAAAGGACCACACGGATAATACAAATAGTTAGATTTAAAACAACCAAAAAGGTCGAGGAGGACAGCCTTTAAAAGAGAAAGCGATTACCCATTAATCTGTCGCATCAGAATTTTGATTTGGGTCACGAAGGTCTTGAAATTTGAGTGAGAATGTCGCCCGGTACAGACCGCATAGTCGAGCGGCAACCATGTCTTCACGTCATGTCATAAAGTTCGTAATTTTACAGTTTTACAGTCAATTTTACATTTAAAAATCGAGCAGGGCAGCTTTCAAGAGATTTGGGAATTCTGCTTTTAGCCAGCTGGTCCAATTGTTTTTCTGATTTGTTTAAACTGGCTATCTGAGTGAGACTGCATCCCGTTACACTGTTTTGACGTTAGCTTCAGTCAGACTCGCTCACTGGCAGTGTGCAAAATGTTGTATTTCACTCCATTCTACACCAGAAGGACTGCCTAATGTAGATATGAGCCTGATGAAGATAGCCAGCATCTCAGATTTCTTTAAGCGAGCCTGTTTAATTTGTCATCTGCCTGAGAAAGCGACCTGGCTAGTTTTGTCCGATCACTTGGTCAGGCTATTTTTTAAGGGTCTCGGGGTCAAGTGACTTTTGTGCATAGACAAGTGAAACGTAAATGTATTTGTCCAAAGGCCAAGAGCCTCAAAAAGTTAATATCAAGCCCTGCAATCCAGTGGCCAGAGATATATGATGACCTGATCAACACTCCAAGTGTAATAGACCAGGGAGATGTTCGTCTTTTGCAACCGACATGCGCACTTGAGACTGCTTGACAGTTGTGTGATGTAGGGTGATAATTGGTCTATAGTCGAGCTACATACGTAGTGTTGGAGTGTGGCTGATTAGTAATCTGTTGTCATGGTCTAGCTAAAGCTTACGCTATGTTAGATGTGAGATAATATTCGCAACACTGGATTTTCAATGATTTACTTACTAGTATGATTAACTATTGCTAATATTATCATACTAGTAGTCGTGGCTAGGTACTATGGAGGACTACATGTGCCAAAATTAAATACATACATAAATAAATACATAAATAAATACTTAAATAAATAAATACTTAAATAAATAAATACTTAAATAAATAAATAGACATCTCTTAAGTGATGTTATTGTTAACATGTGGCCTGTTCACAGTCACGTTTATTGAAGCAAGCGCATGATCAGGTAGAGGGTCAGAGAAGTGTGTGCGTCTTGGTTGTGCCAGGCTGCCAGCACCGTTCTACAGCTCCACACCAGGCATAAACCATTACAGGTTACGTTTTAGGGCCATTTAAACATGTTCAGGAAAAAACTGTGTTTTATAAAGCCTAAAACACTGCAGTTCCAAGAGGACAGTTCTATCAAATGGCTTATGTCCCGCCTCTTCATTTAAAATGAAATGTGCATTTCTTTTCCTTTGAAAAGAGGCGGGACATAAGCAGTTTTATCAAAGTCCCGCCTCTTTTCATTTAAAATGAAATGCGCATTCATTTTAAATGAAAAGAGGCGGGACATAAGCAGTTTGATCAAAGTCCCGCCTCTTTACATTTAAAATGAAATGCACATTTCATTTTAAATGTAAAGAGGCGGGACATAAGCCATTTGATAGAACTGTCCTCATGGAACTGCAGGGTTTTAGGCTTTATAAAACACAGTTTTTTCCTGAACATGTTAAAATGGCCCTAAAACGTAACCTGTAATGGTTTATGCCTGGTGTGGAGCTGTAGAACGGTGCTGGCAGCCTGGCACAACCAAGACGCACACACTTCTCTGACCCTCTACCTGGTCATGCGCTTGCTTCAATAAACGTGACTGTGAACAGGCCACATGTTAACAATATCATCACTTTAGAGATGTCTATTTATTTAAGTATTTATTTATTTAAGTATTTATTTATTTAAGTATTTATTTATTTATGTATTTAATTTTGGCACATTTAGTCCTCCATAAGGTACAGCGTCAGTTGACAACGTGACTTTAGCGTCTGTAGCTCTACCTGGCCTCTAGCTCTATCTAGCTCAACTTTACAGCAGTTAGTTTAGTTTGTTGGTAATGGTAACTCTATAAGCTTGCTATTTTAAAGATAATATTAGAGGTAGGCCTATTCATACTAGTAAATAATAACCATGATTTTAAAATCCAGTTATGCAAATGTAATCTCACATCTAAATGCTAGCTAAGGCTTCAATAGCATAGAATGCCTTTCGTTACCTTAAGTTCGTATTGAAACAATTGACCTATCGCAAAAGCGATTAAATTGATTGTCAGAAAAGCTGTCCAGGACTACAGTGGATGAAAGGCTCTTCAAGGCTACAGTGGATGAGAACAGCTATTTTAGGACTACAGTGGTTGAGAACGGCTATGTCAGGACTATCGAGTGGCAGATCAAATCAAACTGTATTTGTATAGCCCTTCGGACAAGCAATCCCACAGAGGGCTTCACATACGCCCCTAGAACTGCCTCTTAACCAACCTAAACCCTCAAAGAAACAATTAAACAAATTAAAAAACTCCTGGGACAACTGAGGTAAAAAGGGAATATGGTCGTCAGTCATTCTTGACTTGTGGAGGTGCACATTGAGTCTTTCTCCTGTCAGCTTTGTTGTCTACTACTTATAAACCCAGAGATGGAACTGGCCGTCACACCGTTATGGTAAAGACAAGACAACAACATTTTTATTCAATATTGTTGAAAGAAGCAGCATGTACTCAATGTCATAAAACAAACATAATAAGCATTGTGCACTTAATTTACAAAAACGATATATACATTAAAGGCATTTGGATTGTTTTAACATAATATGTTTCTTTGAATTTAGTTCTGGCTTGAAAACTATGATGAAGCATTTAGGCACAAATATACATATCAACAAAGCAAAACTGGAGGCCAGGATGGCAAAGATCTCCACAGCTACCGTGAACTTCCCAGGAGAGCTGACATAAGCTGGGATAAAGGTGATCCAGACAGCACAGAATATCAACATGCTGAAGGTGATTGTCACGGCCACAGCCGTGCCCCCCTATTGTTTTTGGTTTTGCCCTGCCCTAGTGTTTCCCTGTCATTGTCGTCACCTGTCTCGTTCAGTTGTCGTTAGTTTCCTTGTGTTCACCTGTGTCTTGTTTGTTTCTGTGTATTTAGGTTCCTGCTTTGTGTCCAGTCTTTGTCTTAGCATTACCCTTTGTCCCTGCGTGTACCCTGTCTGTTTCCCGTTTTGAGCATTAAACCCTTTTGTTTTTGGACCATGCCTGCTGACTCTCCTGCGTTTGGGTCCTACCCCTCCACACGTCGTGACAGAATGCTAAGACCAAGATGGGACCCAGCAGAGAGTTCACCCAACCCTTTCCTAGGGACCCGCCTGGCCTTTGGTGGACCCCGAAGCCTGCAGCTCAAGGCCCACCCCAAGTCCTGGTTCCAGCCGGAACCCCGACTCCAGCCTCGGTCCTGCCCTGGGCCCCTGCCTCGATCCTGCCCTGTGCCCCTGCCTCATCCTGAGGTTGTGCCGCCCTGCGCCCGGACGAAGAAGGTTGCGCCGCCCAGCACCCAGACCACCAAGGCTGTTCCTGCCAGGGAGAGTCGGCCGCCTGCCGCCAGAACCCAGCCCCGTTCCTGCCCTGTACCCCTGCCCCGTTCCTTCCCTGTGCCCCAGCCTCGTTCCTTCCCTGTGCCCCAGCCTCGTTCCTGCCCTGTGCCCCAGCCTCGTTCCTGTCCTGTAGCCCAGCCTCGTTCCTGTCCTGTAGCCCAGCCTCGTTCCTGCCCAGTACCCCAGCCTCGTTCCTGCCCAGTACCCCAGCCTCGTTCCTGCCCTGTACCCCAGCCTCGTTCCTGCCCGGTGCCCCAGCCTCGTTCCTACCCGGTGCCCCAGCCTCGTTCCTGCCCGGTGCCCCAGCCTTGTTCCTGCCCTGTGCCCCAGCCTCATTCCTGCCCTGTGCCCCAGCCTCGTTCCTGCCCTGTGCCCCAGCCTCGTTCCTGCCCTGAGCCCCTGCCTCGCCCCGAGGTTGTGCTGCCCAGTGCCAGGCCATCCGAGGACTCCTGGCCGCCTCCTCCTCCGCCCGAGGACTCCTGGCCGCCTCCTCCTCCGCCCGAGGACTCCTGTCCGCCTCCTCCGCCCGAGGACTCCTGGCCGCCTCCTCCGGCGTCCGGGCCGCCCCCCGGACCTGCCTCTACCCTCTGCCCTGCCTCCGGGCCGCCCCCCGGACCTGCCCTGACCCCCTGCCCTGCCTTGTGGGTCGTCGGGTGACGTCCCTTGAGAGGGGGGTACTGTCACGGCCACAGCCGTGCCCCCCTATTGTTTTTGGTTTTGCCCTGCCCTAGTGTTTCCCTGTCATTGTCGTCACCTGTCTCGTTCAGTTGTCGTTAGTTTCATTGTGTTCACCTGTGTCTTGTTTGTTTCTGTGTATTTAGGTTCCTGCTTTGTGTCCAGTCTTTGTCTTAGCATTACCCTTTGTCCCTGCGTGTACCCTGTCTGTTTCCCGTTTTGAGCATTAAACCCTTTTGTTTTTGGACCATGCCTGCTGACTCTCCTGCGTTTGGGTCCTACCCCTCCACACGTCGTGACAGTGATGAACTTGGCTTCATTGAAGTTATCAGGCAGCTTTCGGGCCAGGAAAGCCAGGACAAAGCACAAGAGAGCCAGGAGTCCTATATACCCCAGCACAGCCCAGAAGCCCACAGCAGAACCTAAGGCACATTCTAGAATGACCCTGTCATTAAAATGTTCCATGTTCTTAAAGGGGAAAGGAGGGGAGAGTGTTAACCACAGCACACAGATCAGGACCTGGATGAGAGTGAAAGCCAGGACACTGAGTCTCTACTGTAAAGGCCCAAACCATTTCATGACATCACATCCTGGAAGTGTAGCCCTGAAGGCCATCAGCACCACTATAGTCTTCCCCAGAACACGAGATGCAGAGGACAAAGGTGATCCCAAACGCCGTGTGGCGCAGCATACAGGACCACTCAGAGGGCCGGCCGATGAAGGTGAGAGAACACAGGAAACACAGAGTCAGGGAGAAGAGGAGCAAGAAGCTGAGCTCTGAGTTGTTGGCCCTGACTATTGGGGTGTGTTTGTGAACCACAAAAATTATTGACATAAGCACTGACAAAAACACACCAAAGCATGAAAACAATGTTAACAGAGTCCCCATTATTTCTTCAAAGGAGAGGAATTCAATGGGTTTTAAAACGCACATGTCTTGGTTTTCATTCGGCCAGGACTCTGGAGGGCACAGGAAACAGTCTGAAGAATCTGTTCAACAAATGGTAAAACAAATGTATAAATACATCATCAGTTTAGGAACATTCCCAGAGATTTGTGACGGTAAATGAACGGCATCTTCAATAGAAACAGCCAGGTACCTGTCTGGTTGCTGATCGCTCCCTCTGGGCAGATAAGGCAGTCAAAGCAGCACACTGGCTTCCTTTTGTTGGTGGCCTTCCGAGTCCCAGGAGGACAAGGCTCTGTGCACACCGATCTGGGAACCTTCCAGACACAACATTTCAATAAGGGTTAGTGTCAGCTAATCCTAAGTATACAGCAAAAATAGAAAAGCATGGTTCCATTGTTTTTATTTTTCATTAAATTATATCTTGTGACCATGCTGTTTTTCTACCTGTAATAGAACTGTTTAGTTGCCTATTCAATGTACACAACTGCCACAACTGTTGTTTGCAGTCATTACAATCACATTGTTGTACCTCAGCATGGTTTCCACCCCACACTATTTTAAAATTGTCTTTTATAAGAAATTTCTGTCCATCTGGTTTGGATCCGTCGTATCTGCCGATGTTGACAATGTTAGCAGAGCCATCTTCTCCTATCTGCCAGTTAACCAAGTCATACTGGGCCACCGAGTCTCCGTTTGCATCAAAGGACACCTTATTCCCATTCTGCGTTGTGAAGTTCACCAACCTTAGCTGCTCCAGCACCTGCATGAAGACAAACAATTCATTGGAGCTGAATGTCACCTAAAGATATGAAAGGAAATGAACAAAAGTAGGGTTAGTTTCTCCTCTATATTTTCACCTGTTGAGGCATGACCTCAGTCTTGTTGATACAGCTCCTCCCGGTGGTGGGATTTAACCCGTTTTCACACTGCAGTAGGTTATGGAGGGCGTGTGCTACTGCGTAAACAGCCATGTAAACATTGTTGACAGTCCTGGTCTCCGTTGTGTCTGTGTAATCGTTGACGACTGTCCTCAGGTCCTCTGAGCCGGTACACAGCTTGGAGGTGTTAGAGGGGGAGAAGCTGCAGTGAAACACGTCCTCCCAGAAAACCCTGATGTGAGAACTCTGAGGTGCGTCTGATGGCTTCAGACTCAGCAGGAACTCGTTCAGCCCAGGGATGTCAGACTCAGGGATGGCAAAGCCCATCGCCCCTTGTAAGACACTCCCGCTCTCCAATGCCAAGCTTGCTGTTGTGATCCACGATTCACTGCCAATCAACTGTTTCCCAGTAACATTCCTTCCTACCTTCTTTAGAAAATCCTGTGTGTATGAAAGGGACATAAACACCAGCACCACCCTGGAGGTAGAATGTGTGATTGTCTCTACTATTTTGTTGAAATTAACAGTATCTATTTTCTGGAACAATTCTGTGTACTCAACACAGATTCCCTCTTTCTTTGCTTCCTTTATGAATTCAACAGTTCCTTCAACAGAGTATGTCTCAGTAGAATAAACAATTCCCACCCAGCTCCAGCCAAAATGCTTCATGAGTTGCACAAGGGCTATGACTTGGAACTGATCACTGGGCACTGTTCTGAAGAAAGAAGGATATTGTTTCTTGTCACTTAGACAAGCGCAAGTGGCAAGGTGACTGATCTGTTAACAGGGAAAATAAACATATTAAACATGCACAGGCCTTGTAGATCCTGTAGCCCAGAGTCACTCCTGGAAGAAGCTGGGGGCTGCTGTTGATCTGCTCCACGGTGAATATCAACGTTCGGGCAAACTTCAGCTCCCTGTTATTCCTCCTGGAGATGGAAGTCAGAGCAATTTCATAATTTAATATGAACAATCAAATAAACTGAAAAATAACTCCCCTCCTAGTGATCGAGCATCATTAATTACATGCAGATACATTCATAGATCACTATCCATTGACACATAGGTAAAAGACAAAAACATACTCTTTGCAGTACTCAATTGGTGGCTTCTTGTAGCCATAGTCAACTTTTTTCCGTCTTGTCTCAAATGTGAATATTCCTCCAACTAGAAGGTCTCCATCTTTAGCTAGCTCTACATAACCTGTCTGTCCTATCAGTCTGCATGCTGAACTGTCTGACTGAGTCTTTGCCAGTAGACCAAGAATGATGAGTCCCAACAGTCTCATCTCAGAGTCTCTCTCCTCCTCAAACTGCAGTCTCTGTCAGAGGACACACCCTTTATAGATTGGAAACACACAGTGTTGTGTCAAGAGTCAACAGACATGAGACACGTGTCAAGCTTCCTCAAATGTATCTTTTATGACATGGAAACTGTTTACTAACATAACCATTTTTATTGCAACTCGCACTATAACCTTCTCAAGCCTTTTCTTAAATAACTACAAATAATTCATTCAAAATTGACTAATAATTTTTCCAACATTAACACACACTTAGACAATTATTAGTAAAAGCGTCTGTAGACATTAGCACCATATCAAGATTAGTGTGCTTAGGGGCAAGATGCTCAGCACAGTATTTGGTCACAAGATCAGACCGAACCATGAAAAGGATTGTTCATTCCCTGTTTACTCATGATTGGTAAACACAAAACGTATCAGATTTTTTTAATATCCCTGTAATACCAAAATGTAGACAAACTGAACTTGTTTTTTACCATTTAGATGTTGTAAGACACCTCTGCAGAAATGTAAAGGTTTACTTAAAGTTTTTAGGGATATTGCAAAGTTGGCCTTAATTGTGTGTGGCTATGGCTCGATAATCTCATGATCCTGGCTCTGTTGAAGTTGAAATGTGACAGGTTATGTCTCACTACCCGAGGACGTGCAGTGTCACATGAAATTGTTTGGACTAGTGTACAGTGCCTGTGATGCAGTTAATGCTTAAGATGTCGGTGAGAGACACACACACACAAATGCCTGGAATTACAGACAGGGCACAGTGCCTGTGATGCCGTCAGTGAGTAAGATGTCGGTGAGACAGATTTCTGGAATTACAGATTTCTCTGGATCAAATCTAGTGCCTCTGTGCTTGCTGATGTCCTGTCTACAGGGCACAGAATATAAATGAGGCCCCCTTTCCAGAGAAAACCAAAACTAGTGATTCTCGTTCACAAACGACATCCGGTTATTCTATTGTCCTCGTACGAATTAATGAATTGAACCCATTTTAAACAAATAAATACAAATGAAAGAAAAACAATATTTGGTGGCCAATGCTGATATTGTGGCAGCCCTCAACAAATACATCAATGTATGGGAAATACTGGCCACAGTGTTTAGCATGACCTCATAAACTGTTTAGTAAATAATATTTCATATGACTTGTAAGGCTAACAAGCTAATAATCATAGCATAGATCTTATTTATTTATATATATAGACACAGCATACAAAGTGTTGGTCCCATGCTTAATAAGCTATTAACTAGGCCTGTATAATAAATAATAAAAATAAAATAAAACAGATAAGGATTTCTCTCATGAAATCCATAGATTTATTCCCAGTGCACTTATTCAAATTGATCAGATTTCTTTAGGCTATATAAATGGTAACTTTATGATTTTTTTTGTCATTGTTAAATGTTGCCTTTCTGGTTTTGTCCAGTCATCCATGTTAGGCAAAACTCCAGTGTGATACAGTATAATATTCATGTCGCTTTGGATGAAAGCATTTGCTAAATGAATAAAACACAAATGTATGTGAAGTAATTTAGAACACACAATAATTACATTTTATTATTGCACACATACTGGAAGTACAATATACACTTGCTACATTAAGAAAAAAAGGTTTGCTGATAATAAACTGTTAATTGAAGTAACATTCAGTTGTGGCCGAGATGTATTTATTTGTGTATGTTTGTCGCCTGTTTTCAACCACAGCTCACTGAGATTAAACTCTTTTTTTACAATGCTGGTTTATTTATTTCAATGACAAGAGTACACTTTGTTGGTGCTCTGGAAGCTTGAAGCCAAGCCATCACATGGATCTGGACGAGAACACTGAGAAAAACAAACTTTGCCTGCAAAGAGGCTGGTCTGTTCACTAGACAGAACAGCATAAGAAAGCACACTAGAGCCAGGAGAGCTATGGAGCCAAACACAACTGGGCCTAACACATACTCTCCTAAAGTCAGATTTGTCTTTATATTACTGCTCAAGTCAGGAGGGGAGATTGTTAACCACAGCACACAGATCAGGACCTGTATGAGGGTGAAAGCCAGGACACTCAGTCTCTGCTGTGGAGGCCCAAACCATTTCATGACATCACTTCCTGGAAGTGTAGCCCTGAAGGCCATCAGCACCACTATAGTCTTCCCCAGAACACAAGAGATGCAGATGACAAAGGTGATCCCAAACGCTGTGTGGCGCAACATACAGGACCACTCAGAGGGCCGGCCGATGAAGGTGAGAGAACACAGGAAACACAGAGTCAGGGAGAAGAGGCTGATCCTGGTGTTGGTCCTCAGGAGAGGAGAGTCTCTGTGCAGGGTGTTTGCTGCCTTGGTCACACAGACCCCCACCAAGCACAGCGCTGCCAGAAGCAAGCCCTCCACCCAGCTGTAGGAGACCGCCTGGGGAATCCTTCCCTCCACCCAGCTGTAGGAGACTGCCTGGGGAATCCTGCTCTCAACACTGCTGTGGGAGATGTGTGGGATGTAGGTATGGCCATCTGGAGGAAGGGTTTATTTGTATATTAGTATTAGCAGGTTTAGAATCGTAATCGATGTGTAATATACATTTATTGCGTTTATGTGCATGTGTAAGATTTAATTTGAGTGATTGTCTTATGTTAATCAAATGAGTTTCTTATTCATATTTACTCTTGCTTGGAGGAGTGGAAAAAATGACCTTTATTTCGTAGATTTTGTCCATCCGTGTCTAGGAGACCATGACAGCAGTGTGAACCTGTCTCCAGAGGATGTGCCTGGATGTAAACTGTCAAGGGCACCTATCAGAGGAAAAATGGAAATGCAATGTATCTCTAGACATGTTATATACATAACTTGTCTACTCACTCAACGACATATAAAGAGAAGTTGATGATACGATGCAAATAATTGGTTTGATTTGAAGTGTTGGATCCCCTTTAAAGTCCTGTCAATCTTCTGAACAGAGTTCAGTAATTTACGACTAGGTTCTTATTAAACTTTTACATAAATCAAAAAAAAATATGTATTATGGAGAGTGGTATTTCTATACTTGTCTACAAAAAGTAAACCTACAAAGATGTACCTGGCATGGCTGAAATCCATCTTGTTTCCGGGGTGAAAGCAGAGCCCAGTTGCCTCTCTCCTTTCTCCCAGCAGGGGTATCCAACAGCAGTACTGATCCAGAGGCCCGCCCACAAGGGCAGGGCCCTGTCGGAGCCCAGGGCAGAGGGAGGCAGAGCAGGGCTGGGGACCTGCAGGCCCAGGCCCCCCTCCAGCACCTCCAGACCAGGCCTGGGGAACCAGAGCAGCGGACACAGACCTTACCCTCCACCATGATGGAGGGGGGCTCTGGTGAGGCACCACGCTTCGTCCCCAGTCCAACAGTCTGTCTCTGAGTCTGGGTGTGAGGGGAGAGCAGTTTGGGGTGGATGTGTGGGAGACCCAGGCTGTCTGTGGGCTCCAGGACCAGGCCGCAGTCTCTGGGATCTGCTCTGAGGAGCGTGGTTGCCAGGGAAACCCACTGACTAATCAGACATGCACAGTGGGGTACCTGGCTTCCCTGTGCAGGTAAAATAACGGGAGAAAACAAAAAACAAAAGAAGATTTAGGATTTCAATAAATACTGTTAAAATAAAAAAACTATTTAACAACAAAAAAGTAACAGTATAATGTTGCCTTGAGAGAGGCTACTGAGATAATTCCCTAAAGAGTTAACCATGCAAACAAGCGCAAACAGAGGTGCTCATTTCTTCTCCATCACCTGCAGTGTGAGTTCTACCCCGCAGGGTCCAGACGAGGACTGTTCCAGCACTGCCTCCACGCTGCCTCCACAGCTGCCTCGGCCACAGCCCTGCTCAGCCCCGTTAACTGCCTCCAAGCCAGCCCTCATCAGGTGGTTGGACCCACAGCCCTTGTAGATCCTGTAGCCCAGAGTCACTCCTGGAAGAAGCTGGGGTCTGCTGTTGATCTGCTCCACAGTGAGAACCACCAGGAGGACTGCTGCTGATTCTGATCTGCAGAGCAGACGGAGAGAGACTGAGAACAAGTAGATGTCAAATATGACTTCTACTCGTCATTTCTTACAGTTATGCACTGTTTGTAAGTCGCTTTGGAGAAAAGTGTCTGTTACATCAATAAACAGCTACATGTACATTGTTTGACCTATATAATTCTTTGTGATTTTGAAAATACACATTTGCAAAAATAACATACAATCTGCTTGGTTTCAAACTTTCAATGTGGGTGTTGATAACATCAAGAGTAATGTAGACATTTTTGACAATAAATATAAGTTATCATCAACAGTGTACATCCCTGTAAAAGACTAATAATCAAATATATAGTCAATGAAAGACAACTGTGACATTTCATCAGTTTAGCTATATCCAAAATATAAGATATCTCTTATCATGATGCATCAAATAATTCCTGAATTTCAAAGTGAATGCAGCAGAAGTACGGTAGGATACAAGTTCTTCGCCTGACAGAGAGAGGATGATGGGAGTAATTTTCTTAATTGTTTCCCCTGATGACCCAAGTCAAACACAGCAGGGTACGGTGGGTCTTGATTATGAGGTTATGCACAGCTACTGTAGCCAAAACCATCATCATTATGAAAACATGTCAACAATGATTAATGTTAGTGTTGTCGGTGTCATTATCGAAAAGTAATTTAGTACCACACAGTCTCTGGAGTTTCTCTGAAAGCGTTTTAATTGCCTGTTTTAGCTGTCCCATCATAAGGCATTTAGACTCCTAACAATATAATTTAAAGATCCCCATCGAGATAATTAAAACAATTACAAAGTCAGTGGTTATGAAACAAACCCCTGGCAGATTCCATCCACTTGCGTGACTCCAGGAGCCCTCCAGGTAAACCAAGCTGAAGCAGGTTAACACAGAGAGAACACACGTTCATAGCCAAGCAAAGAAACAAAATAAACCACCATTTGATATAGAACTCACCTCTGAGATCCTTCCAGCCTCTCTGAAGGATGGAGGCTGGGGGTGTGAGACCGGCTGGGAGGGTCGCTTGTGTGTCCTCCACCCTCAGGACAGGCAGCTGTCTCTGGGCTGAGCTGCGGTGGGAGCCAGCCTCCACAGCTCTGAGACACTGCCCCGGTGAGCAGCGCCAGCAGGACCAGGGTGAAGGGTCTCATCATAGAGTGTCACCCCTGAAAGACTGCCTCCAGCCTGGATGGTGGCAGGGTTTTATAGGACCCCTGGTCGTGCCTCCCAGCTGGGGGCTGTCCAAGGTGGGCTGGACAGGGCTATCCTCCAAGGGCCTCAGAGACGTGGGGAGAATAACAACGTCTGTTGAAATAACGACGTCACGGAGCGTCACGGTTGTTGAGGTTGTCGATCGGCTTGTTGCTTTCTTTGTGTGTGTGTGTGTGTGTGCATGTGTGTGCTGGTGTGTGTGTGCGCTGGTGTGTGTGCTTATTCGTGCAGGTCAGTGTGTGTATGTGCGGTTATACCTTTTCCATGCTTAGAAAAGGCCACAAGCAAAGTTAAGTTTCATTTTGCTTTACAATCAACACATGTTGCTTGATATTGATCATTAATTTATATTTGGAAATCAAGATAATTTTAAGATATACTGTAAGTAATGAACTATATGCAAGTTGCTTTTGAATTAATAACATAAAAAAAAAACATGTAATGACTACCTGCATTACTACTAAGTATATAGACATTGTCAAGGTATCATGGATTATTTGTGCCAATCCACATATTTAAAATCAAACTGTATATTTTAGGATATACAAAGACCTGTTGACTTCCTGCTTTGGTAAAGCATCTGTTACCCAGCAGACCTTTCTGATAACTATATTATAATGAGGAAGTGGATTGTGAGGATTATCCGGTGGATGATGGACACTGTGCACAATGCAGTCACATAAGAGAAGGAACAGATTGTTTATTAAGTTAACAATGCAGCAAATTTTTATTACACAATAAAATGACTTCAGTGGCGTTGTAATTATTAGTTGGACATGGTTCCTGTTTCCTAAGTTTCCGTATACATCATCTGTAGCCAACATATTTTGTTGCCTTACCCATTATGTGTTTTTTATTATTCTGCTCGGGCCTCAGTAATATAATGAAACATTTTGGGGCAAATTTGCAGAAAAGTAAACCAAAACTGGAGGCCAGGATGGCAAAGATCTCCACAGCTACCGTGAACTTCCCAGGAGAGCTGGGATAAAGGTGATCCAGACAGCACAGAATATCAACATGCTAAAGGTGATGAACTTGGCTTCATTGAAGTTATCAGGCAGCTTTCGGGCCAGGAAAGCCAGCACAAAGCACAAGAGAGCCAGGAGTCCTATATACCCCAGCACAGCCCAGAAGCCCACAGCAGAACCTAAGGCACATTCTAGAATGATCCTGTCATTATAGTGTTCCATGTTCTTAAAGGGGAAAGGAGGGGAGATTGTTAACCACAGCACACAGATCAGGACCTGGATGAGAGTGAAAGCCAGGACACTGAGTCTCTGCTGTAAAGGCCCAAACCGTTTCATGACATCACTTCCTGGAAGTGTAGCCCTGAAGGCCATCAGCACCACTATAGTCTTCCCCAGAACACAAGAGATGCAGAGGACAAAGGTGATCCCAAACGCCGTGTGGCGCAGCATACAGGACCACTCAGAGGGCCGGCCGATGAAGGTGAGAGAACACAGGAAACACAGAGTCAAGGAGAAGAGGAGCAGGAAGCTCTGAGTTGTTGGCCCTGACGATGGGAGTGTCTTTGAACTGGAAGAATATTGCTGCTGTGGTCAGTGTTAAAAAAGCCCCAATCAAACTAAAAAGTGAGAGAACAATTCCCATGATTTCTGTGTAGGTCAAGAATTCAATTTCTTTTAAACCACATCGGTCACTTCTGACCTTGGACCAGTATTCAATAGGACATTTCAGGCATTCAGTTAAGTCTGTTTGGATAGAAACATTAAAATAGCGTTAGAAAAGACTGTTGATACTAGTATTGTATGCTGTGTATGACCTGTCTGCTTGTTTGTGGTTAAAGTCTCTGCTGTTTGGTGTTGCTACAGTTCAGAGAGTAGTGGACCAGAGAGTGTGTATCACCTGTGTGGTTGCTGATCTCTCCCTCTGCACATGGGAGACAGTCGTAGCAGCAGAGAGGCTTTCCTTTCTGCACGGCCTTACGAGTTCCTGGGGGACATCTCTCACTGCACACAGACACAGGGACCTGACACACAAAGACAAAGGAGAAACATAGTATCTCATTTAACAGTCTCATTTAACAGACAGTGCAGTCCGAGAAGCTAGTTTAGCAATAATGTGATCTGTTGTAGAAACTCTCTTACCTGCCACGGCTGGATGTGTGTGAGTTCAGCACAGCTCCTGTTAGAGAACGGGCCCTGGCCGTGCTCACAGGAGAGCAGGTTGTGTCTCTCTGAAATTCATATTAAAGACAAAACCCATAAACTTTCATCATGAGTCAGTTGGGGGGAAAAGAACACACCTGAGACCTGGCATGCAACAACATGGCAAATATCGATTCCCCAAAAAACACATGTTTAGGACAAACCACCTACTTCAGACATGTCGGGGGTTTGGGTAAGCCCACATACCCCGTCCGAAAGGTGAAGATGCCTCCGATGATGAGGTCCCCATCTTGGGCCAACTCCGGAGGCTGAGGCCTCCCCAGCAGCCTGCACGCGGGGTCTCCCAGCCCAAACAGCAGGGCCAACAGGACCAGCATCACCAGTGTCATGGCTCCACTCTGGCTTCTGGCTGTTTATCAATCCACGTTTTTTTCCGTTATTGTGTTCTTGCGAACTCGTTTGACGTCATCTTTTATTGCCCAAGTACGGTTCCAATCCAAAGAACACAAGTCACCAAGAACACCAAAAATACCCGGAAATGTTCCTGATCCGCCCCTTTTATCGAGGATGCATCGGATGGTGACTTGACCAGCGAGAACGCTTCTGATTTCCCAGAAGTCATTGCAAGATGTCAAGCGAGGCGGACAAACCTCACAACAGTAATTTTTTACTTTTAATATTTCAGCTAAACGTGTAAATCAGCATCTGAATTAAAATGTGACGAGAAATAGGCAGTTCAGTCGCTGAAAAATGTTCTTATTTTATTGATGAAACGGCTAATTTGTAAATTTGCTCCGACTTGTCGATAACCTAGCTCAGTGCAGTGCAGACACTAGTTAACAGGTACTGTAAGTTAGCAAGGGCTACAGAAAACGTAAAATTACAGGTAGACGGACCATTTTTTAGCTTTGTTATCTAGTTTTTGTAGTTAGCCAGTGTTATCATAATGCTGCAAGTCCATGAAAACCCTAACCATCTCAATTCATTTTCCGTCCTTGCGTCCTTGCAAGACCATTCTCGCAGGGAGGCTTGCCAGAACATTCTTCAAAAGAATGTACTTGCATTCTCAGCGTTCTTAGGATTGATAAACAGCCTCTGACTCTCTGTCCTCACTTCTGTCCCCTTTTTATGACCGCAGCAGCCAAACAGATTTTGGTTGGCCAAGTCCTCGTCTTGTTCTTCCCCCTGCAGCCTGAGGAGGCCACAACATGCTCCTCGACCACAGGAGAGACGCTGAGAGGACGGTGGCTGGCAGAGAACATTAAAAAAATATAAAAATAATTGTTCTTATTGCATGTTTGCTAGTCCTTTATATTCACTGTATTTGTATTTCTTATGTTGTAAACGCTTTGAGATACAACTTTTAAAAGCGCTATAAAAAATAATGTTTTGTTCTTTTTATTATTATTTCTTAGTTGTTTAGTTTTTGTCCACAGCGACGGGCATATGATAACGCAGGATATCATAAAGGTCTAGGGTACAGGGTTTAACAGCTTCTACAGTGGTAAGTGCCAAGGAACAGTCTGTTGTAAGACACAGGACAACAAGTGATCATATCTCAACCACAACATCGTAATAAGATACATTTACCAATTCCCTGTAAACCCTGTTTATCCCCATTACTTTGTATAGGCGCCTTATGAAAGCACACTGACAACCCCCATGTGTGTTTCCATACAGCAAGAACCAGCCTTATTCACTGCATGAGCTACACCTTCACTCAGGTGGATGAAGGTCCTAATGAGATGTTTGGAGTTTTGTTGGGCTGCTTCAAGGGCCATATGTCTGCAGTCTGGTGAAGACACGACACCATGACCACTTGGTCATGTTCGGTACTGGGTGGAAATTGAATAAGTATCCTCTTGATCTTAAGGCAAGTGCTCTAACCACTGAGCTGTGCTCTCCACCTTGATCAAAAGCACCATATCGGGTGGGAGGGAATTAACCCTGCAACCTCTTGATCTGCAGTCTGAAGCTGTAGTGCTGAGCTGTATGTATCTTTGTGACAGTAAAATGTCATGAGAAGGCCAACCTCGACTGCAGACTGGGAACAGGGCATCAGGGGAATAGGTGTGTGGGAACCAAGTTCTGTTAACACTTTAATCTCGCCCGTTGCAGATCAAATATAAAATATTTAAAAAAATGGTATGAGTGTTTCTGCTTAGTTGGGTCAGGTACAGTCAGGATATGAACGGGAGACGAGGACATCCAGGAAAACCCCACACCGGAGTTGAACCTGGGCCCCTGCAGTAGGGCCCCTGCAGTAGGGCCCCTGCAGTACGGCCTCAGCCCACATGTTACATACACTTGACCGGTGCACCCCAGCGAAATTGACTATTTTTGAACGTAATATAAAAACGGGTAATTCCATACTGGTTATAACAGATGATTCTATTGGATCCTATCTGTACACTGTTGCAACACCATCTCTTGATTTTCATCATCTTTGCCCTGAGGCAGGTAGTGCCAGCTGGGTGCCTGAGATGTTGATGTTGTTGAGAGGCAGGATGTTGTGTTGCTTCATGTGTGTCAGCTCCGTCCCTGGATACACCACCGCCACACACGACCTGTCTGAACTGGCAGCTAGCTTATTTACCTGCCTGTCTGTCTGTGTGTGTCTGTGTGTGTGTGTCTGTAGGTGTATGTTATGGTTAGATGATGAAAGTCACATCCAATCCACTTCTCACAAATCACTTTTTTTATTGTCAACAATCATTACATCATTGTCTGGATGAGTGGCCTTTTTAACTTTAAACATGTTTTATGGTTTTATCAAATTCATAAAACCAAAGATTACTTTTCTACGGCCATGAAGGCATACAATTGAAAATGATTTGTATTCATAGGAATATTATATAATCATATAGGCATATAATCAGCTCTGCTAAAGGACTTATTCAAATATATACAACTACATTTATCTCATGTAATGTGATATCAATGGTTCAGTTGAATTTGGTTTCACTTACATTACATTTGATTCATTTAGCTGATCCTTTTATTCAAAGCAACATGCAAATAGTGTATGTTGTGTTAGCTGTACCTTAGTCACAATTTCAAACTTATTATTTGCAAGAGTCAAATTGACTATGGCTAATATTGGATGTCTTTGGAGGTCTTCCCCATGATATGCTTCTTAGTATTTTTATTGGGCCTCAGTAATATGATGAAACATTTAGGGCCGAATATACAGAAAAGTAAAGCAAAACTGGAGGCCAGGATGGCAAAGATCTCCACAGCTACAGTGAACTTCCCAGGAGAGCTGACATAAGCTGGGATAAAGGTGATCCAGACAGCACAGAATATCAACATGCTGAAGGTGATGAACTTGGCTTCATTGAAGTTATCAGGCAGCTTTCGGGCCAGGAAAGCCAGGACAAAGCACAAGAGAGCCAGGAGTCCTATATACCCCAGCACAGCCCAGAAGCCCACAGCAGAACCTAAGGCACATTCTAGAATGATCCTGTCATTATAGTGTTCCATGTTCTTAAAGGGGAAAGGAGGGGAGATTGTTAACCACAGCACACAGATCAGGACCTGGATGAGAGTGAAAGCCAGGACACTGAGTCTCTGCTGTAAAGGCCCAAACCATTTCATGACATCACTTCCTGGAAGTGTAGCCCTGAAGGCCATCAGTACCACTATAGTCTTCCCCAGAACACAAGAAATGCAGAGGACAAAGGTGATCCCAAACGCCGTGTGGCGCAGCATACAGGACCACTCAGAGGGCCGGCCGATGAAGGTGAGAGAACACAGGAAACACAGAGTCAGAGAGAAGAGGAGCAGGAAGCTGAGCTCTGAGTTGTTGGCCCTGACGATGGGCGTGGCTCTGCTACAGTAGAAGATGAGGATGGTTCCCAGAGTCAGAGAGATCCCCAGCAATGAACAAAAGACTAGGATTGCTCCCATGGTTTCATCATAAGCCAAGAATTCTATTTGTTTGGGTACACAGCCGTCTCTCTGTCTGTTGGACCAGTATTCATGTGCACAATTCACACAGTCTAGGGAGTCTGCAACACATTTAAACACAATAAATAAGTATGAACTGACAAACTCTTTCATTTGTGTCATATAGCATAAAGCCTGGGATATAAAAAAGACGGATTATTTTGATTTATCTTACAACCTTTTACAGCAAATATGGTGTGGTTAAAGTCTCTGCTGTTCAGAGAGTGTGTATCACCTGTGTGGTTGCTGATCTCTCCCTCTGCACATGGGAGACAGTCGTAGCAGCAGAGAGGCTTTCCTTTCTGCACGGCCTTACGAGTTCCAGGGGGACATCTCTCACTGCACACAGACACAGGGACCTGACACACAAAGACAAAGGAGAAACATAGTATCTCATTGAACAGACGGGTACTTTACAGGATATTAATGACATTTGCTTTTGCCATATAGAAAGAAAACTAATAAAGAGTTTGAAATGTTTTCCTATCGGTAAATATGAAGATATAAGTATTACTGAAACTCATTATATTAGTATTCATACTACAGTTTTACTTTTATACATTTTTGTTGTTGTAGATTAGAGTAGATAACACATAACTTTATTCATCCCTGAAAGGAAAGTCA
This sequence comes from Hypomesus transpacificus, assembly GCF_021917145.1. Taxonomy (NCBI): domain Eukaryota; kingdom Metazoa; phylum Chordata; class Actinopteri; order Osmeriformes; family Osmeridae; genus Hypomesus; species Hypomesus transpacificus. The sequence continues at coordinate 126,593 of NW_025813735.1, read as the reverse complement.
GGTTTACCTTGGTCTCCCCTCCTCCCCAGACAACAGTGGTATTATGTCTCATGAACTGGTGACTCGCGGGCAGGGAAGCATCATAGATACCGATAGTCACAGCTTTCATGGTGCCACTGTGGGCTGGCTGCAAACTGACAAGCTCATATCTGGCTGGAGAGTCTCCATTGCTGTCAAAAAAAACACTTTCCCCCTTGGTGGTGAAATTCACCGTCTGCAAGTAATGTAGAACCTATTGGCGGAATGGCAGAATTATTTTAAGACATAGAAAAAAAAGAAAGTGGGATTTTGTCAGTGTGGGTTTTGAGCCCATGGTGTGTTGGTGTGACTGCTCACCTGCCACGGCTGGATGTGTGTGAGTTCAGCACAGCTCCTGTTAGTGAACGGACCCTGGCCGTGCTCACAGGAGAGCAGGTTGTGCAGGGCGTGAGCCACTGCATACACAGCCTTGTATACGTTATTAGAAAACCTCACATCAGACACGTCCGTGAACTCGTTGTTCACATGTCTGAGACTCTCAGAGCCATTGCACGGCATTCTATGACTTTCCACGTTCTCATTCAGAGAGCAGTCAAAAACCGTTTCCCAGAAGTCTCGGAGAAACATGCTGTTGGGGAACTGGGAGGGATGGACCTTCTTCAGATGCTCCCCAAGGCCGGGGATGTGAGCCGTGCTGACAGCAAAACCCACAGATCCCACCAGGATACCCAGTTCCTGCCTGTCAATTAGGGACGTGTCCGTGATCCAGGCATCACTGCCTATCCACTGCAGCCCTGAGATATTCTGTCTGTACAGCTCCTGCACCAGCACCTTGATCTCCCTTTGTGTCACAAAGGCTACAATAACCTTGGAAGTGGACTTCTTAATGATCTCAACTACCCTGAGTAACTTATTAATCGGCCCTGAACTTTCAAAAGCCTCAGAGTACTCTAAGCAAACTCCCTCCTCCTCTGCAGCTTGAATGAAGGTGGCCATGCCATTGAGACCGTAATCATTGTCACTGCACACGGCCCCCACCCAGGTCCAGCCGAAGTGCTTCACTAGCTTGGCCAGGGCTCTGCTCTGGTAGTAGTCACTGGGGATGGTCCTGAAGAAGGAGGGGTACTCTCTCCTGTTGCTCAGACACTCACAGGTGGCAAAGTGGCTGATCTGTGTTCAAGAAGGTGGGCATTTCAATAAAACACAAAAAAGGAAGATAAAGTTAGCAAGTATCAATCAAGATCTAGTTTGAGATTACAAACTACAGTGCATCTACATCAAGCTGCAGATATCAGACCCCAGTATTCACATAACACAAACTGAGCAGGACTGCGATGCGTCTCGGCTGTTTTGTAATATTTCTGTGATTCGTACCACTGGTATCTGAAATCTCCCCACCAGCCGGGCGAATCCTATAGTGGGCGTGGAGCCAGAGTGGCCCAGGATGGCGGGGACCGTGTCGCTGCAGCTACTGTCACCGACGAGGGTCTCCTGGCCGCTCAGCAGTGCCATGGCCGCTCTCAGGATGTCCATGGTACCACAGTTGTTGTAGATCTTGTATCCAAGCCTGACACCTGGCAGGAAGTCTGCGTCGCTGTTGATCTCCTCGATCGCAAAGATCATGGTTTGAGCAAACTGGAACTCTCTGAAATTGAAGCTTAGAAATGACTGAACAGTCAGGTTATTGCAAAGACGGGATCAGTAACTAAGTAGTACAAAAGTTATAGGTAGTGATCGAACATATTGCACATGAATGAAAATATTGATTAGAAAAATTTAACCTCCGAAAAACATACAAATGTGTTCTAAATACTGGCTCATACTCTAAGCATTCACGTGTGTCTGGAATCGTCTCGTAGCCGTCAACGACCCCGTTTTGCCTTGTGCGGAAAGAGAAGATGCCTCCGATGACGAGGTCCCCATCGTGGGCCAGCTCTGGGGGCTGAGCCCTCCCCAGCAGCCTGCACGTGGGGTCTCCCTGCCCAAACAGCAGGGCCAACAGGACCAGCCTCTGCATGGCTTCGCTCTGCTGACTGGTGTCTCCAGCTCCTCTCTGCTCTCACTGCTGGTCTCTCTTCTCTGCAGGCTGGTCCTCCAGCCACACAGCCCCAGCCCTTATGTAGACCCTGAGCCCAGGAAGACAGCCCTGACACTGCTGGAGAAGCTGGGGCACCAGGTCTCTGGAGAACACCAAACACCTGACAGCAACATCAAGCATGTGACGCCTTCAGTCAGGGAGGATGAAAGACTTGTGGATGTACAGAAATACAGACATATAGAGATACAGACATAGAGTTATGAAATTACAGAAACATAGAGCTATAGAAATACAGAAATATCGATAGACAGAGATGTAGAAATTAGTGCTGTCAAACGATTAAAATATTTAATTGCGATTAATCGCATTAATGTCATAGTTAACTCGCGATTAATCAATTAATCACACATTTTTATCTATTCTAAATGTCCCTTGATTTCTTTTTGTCCCATTCTTTTTTCACATTTTAAAGCTCTTATCAACATGGAAAAGTGGTTCGGATTGCTACGTGCAAACATTTTTTTTATTGAAAACAACATTGCAATTGCCTGGCTTTGACGAGGGGGCGGAGAATTCGCATGAATCGCATCAGCTGTGTGCTTGGCCATCAAGTGGTATTTCAGACTGGACGTGCTGCGATGATAACTCAGTTTACAACGACAAAACACACAGATCACTTTGGTCTTGTCAATGGAACCATTTGGCAACTTTTTTAAAGTAAACTTTCCATTCAGAATCTTATTGGCATCCATTTCGGCGTCTCACGCTCGCCATCCACTCAAAACGTAACGTTAGCCTACTACCAGAGAATGTCTAATATCCGTAAACAGGCTTTGCTACCACTCTTTAGCCGGCTCGCAAGCCAAACAAGTGTGTGTGGCGTGCCTGTTGTTTTATTTCCGGTCTAGCTAGATCCGGTGTGGTGTTGTAGTCTTTCTAACGTCGGTAATTGTTGCAACAGCATGTGAAAAAAACTACAAAGTTTGCTAGGCCAAAAAAAGCGTTAATCGCGCGATAAAAAAATTGACGCCGTTAATTTGGGTTTGCGTTAACGCCGTTAATAACGCGTTAAACTGACAGCACTAGTATAAATGCAAAAATATAGGCATATGAAAAGACAGACATGCTGAAATATCTAGACATTTTTAAACATGAAAAAAAATGTTTTAAGTTCATCTAATATTTTTTTATGGAAATGTCATGGTGCTTTGGTGTAACAATGTGTTGTTGATGGTTTATTCTCTCCTTGCATTCATTCGAAATAAATAATTAGATAAAACTCTCATTATATGAGGTCTCATACACTTAATATTCATTTTGAGATTATCAATAAAAACATCTCTTGCGGTCGGTTTTTAAAATGTTTAATTATTCATTTAACATCTTAATACAGTTGAAATTTAAATCTTAACAATCAATTTTAAATATGCCTTACTGTACATTCTCAGTCCATCTGTCAGTCATAAGGATTTCAAAGCCTTTTTCCCCATCATCATGCTCTTTCTGGTATTTTTTTCAGGTTTGAGTAATATGATGTAACATTTTGGAATAAATATGCAGAAAAGTAAACCAAAACTGGAGGCCAGGATGGCAAAGATCTCCACAGCTACCGTGAACTTCCCAGGAGAGCTGACATAAGCTGGGATAAAGGTGATCCAGACAGCACAGAATATCAACATGCTGAAGGTGATGAACTTTGCTTCATTGAAGTTATCAGGCAGCTTTCGGGCCAGGAAAGCCAGGACAAAGCACAAGAGAGCCAGGAGTCCTATATACCCCAGCACAGCCCAGAAGCCCACAGCAGAACCTAAGGCACATTCTAGAATGATCCTGTCATTATAGTGTTCCATGTTCTTAAAGGGGAAGGGAGGGGAGATTGTTAACCACAGCACACAGATCAGGACCTGGATGAGAGTGAAAGCCAGGACACTGAGTCTCTGCTGTGGAGGCCCAAACCATTTCATGACATCACTTCCTGGAAGTGTAGCCCTGAAGGCCATCAGCACCACTATAGTCTTCCCCAGAATACAAGAGATGCAGAGGACAAAGGTGATCCCAAACGCCGTGTGGCGCAGCATACAGGACCACTCAGAGGGCCGGCCGATGAAGGTGAGAGAACACAGGAAACACAAAGCCAATGAGAAGAGGAGCAGGAAGCTGAGCTCTGAGTTGTTGGCCCTGACGATGGGAGTGTTCTTATACCTGAAGAAAATGAACGCCACACCACCAGTCATGCATGTCCCAAGCAGCGAGACAGAGGTCAGAAGCGCGCCCATGACCTCTTCATAGGACAGGAACTCTGTGTCCTTCTTCTCACAGCTCTCTCTCCTCGCATTCGACCAGAACTCAGAATGACATTTCTCACAGGTTATAGAATCTAAAAAATAAATGAAATCGATTAGATAGAAACTTAGATATTGTGAAGGTGAATGCTGTTGCCTGGATGCCTACAACGTAGACCGATATTTTGATTTCATAATTAAAGTTTGTTTGATTCGTATCCTGTAGGCGGGTGACTGTTTGTGTGCTGGGATATAAAAAAAATGGTTTTAGTTAAGAGCCACACATCACCTGTGTGGTTGCTGATCTCTCCCTCTGCACATGGGAGACAGTCGTAGCAGCAGAGAGGCTTTCCTTTCTGCACGGCCTTACGAGTTCCTGGGGGACACCTCTCACTGCACACAGACACAGGGACCTGCAGGACACAGAGGACGAATCAACCTTACTAATGAAAGCATTTGCTTAATGAACACATTATCATATATAAAAGAGAATTCCTTCATGAGATCTGCTTCTCGGCTGCCAGGCCTCACCTGTCTGGAGTTGTGGGCCCAGACCAGAGGGATGTTCCTCACAGTCAGCTGTCTGTGGGCAGGTACGGAGGCGTCGTACAGACCCACCACCACAAAGCCCACGCTGCCGTCTGCTCTCGGCTGCCAGTTGATGATGTCGTACTTGGCAGCTGGATCTCCGTTCTCATTGAAATACACCTCCTCTCCCTCTTTGGTCTGGAAGCGGACCTTTTTAATCTCCTCTAAGATCTAAAAAAAAAAAAAAGGAAAAAAAATTACATAAAAAAGTGAAATGTTTGGCCTCTCAAAGTTCCTTTGTAACAAAATTAACTATGTTAAACAATAAAATAACTCACAGTGTGTGGGTCTGGCTGCATGCGACTGGCACATGTCTGCTCACAGCTCAGCAGACGGTGGAGCGCGTGGGCCACAGCGTGCACAGCCTTGTAGATGTTGTTAAAGATGGCCATGAGCGACATGTCCGTGAAGGTGTTCTGCATGCCGGTCAGGTCCTCCTGCCCTGTACACTCCCTCCACACCCCCTGCGCTCCGCTCGCTGCACGCTGGAACCTGCAGTCAAACAGAGCCTCCCAGAACTCTGTGAACAGCAGGCTACCGGAGGTGTTCAGGGGCTTCACGTCCAGGATGAACTCCCTCATGCCTGTGACCTCAGCCTTGGGGATGGCGAGGCCTATGGCTCCGTCCAGGACGTGGTGGCCCTCCATGGTGGCGGTGTAGGAGTCGGTGATCCAGCCCTCGGTGCCCACCCACTGGTACCCAGTCAGGTTGTGGCGGTCCAGCTCGCGAACCAGCACCTTAAACGAGCACAGAGCAGTTTCTGACTGTCTCACATCCTCCACTCAGAGTACCAGCTTCTCCCCTCTGGTAAAAGATTCAGGGTTCCAAAATGCAGAAGGAATAAATACCAAAACAAATATGTCCTTGCAGCAATTACGGCTATTATTTTTATGAAGTAATACTCTGGTTCACGTGCTTGTGTTATAAGCGGTTATCACTTTGTATGTTGTGTGAAGGATGTTTCTACATACACATGTATGACGCGTAGTATGTGTGACTGCATTGATTTGTGTCAATGTTTTTTTTACTTTTACGAACTGCAGCACAGAAGTCCGAGGCAGGTTTTCATTCGGACACAATAAAGTTGATGTGTTTACCTCCAAGTCCATGTAGGACATGAAGGAGACGATGACCCTGGAGGAGGAGGCCTGGATGCTGTCCACCACCCTCTGCAGCTTCTCCTTGGGGTCGTTCCTGAAGAAGGAGACGGAGTACTCCAGGCAGATTCCCAGCCGCTCCGCCTGCTCCGTGAACGCCGCCATGCCGTTGTTGCCGTAGTCGTCATTGGTCCGGATGGCCCCCACCCAGGACCAGCCGAAGTGCTTCACCAGCTGGGCCAGGGCCCGACTCTGGTAGAGGTCACTGGGGATGGTCCTGAGGAAGGAGGGGTAGCGGGCTTTGTCACTGAGACAGGCGCAGGTGGCGAAGTGACTGATCTGGGGAGAGATTTAAACACATACCCTTGATTTAACAGGGAAGGTTTACAGATCTGAAAACCTATTTTCCTGGAAATTCACCCTTGAAATACACAGTATTTATAATATGTGACTCACTGACACATCCTCTATGAATCTGAAATGGAATTAGTGCATTAGTGCTGGAATTAAGACTAATTGGACTGGAAATATCCTTGCCGAAAAGCTTTAAAAGATGTCACCATGGAAAGCATTGACAGCTTTAAATGATGAGCAAAGAGCATGCTTAGAGTGTTCCAGCATAGAGGCTCTCTGTGTGGTTGAACTACCCACCACAGGGATACGGAAGGGCCCCAGGACGGTAGCTATGGCCATGCAGGGAGAGGAGGAGGATTCCCCCAGGATGGCCTGGACCTGGGCTGGTCTACTGCAGTTAGAGGCTGGGGATGAGGCCGGGAATGAGTCCTCGTTCCCATTAGCCAAGGCGAGAGCCACCCTCACCCCCCTGGCTATGGAACCGCAGGAATCGTAGATCTTGTATCCCAGAGTAATGCCAGGCAGGAGGGATGAGCTGTTGTTAATCTCTTCAATGGCAAAGATCATCGCTTGGGCCTCCTGGAACGCCCTGAAATTTAGACTGCCAGAGCCACACCTGAAACACCAGGCTTCTCTTCTGTACTAAAATACTACTGGAACTCACATCTGATAATAACAAAAGTCTTTCCGATGCAACATACTTTTATAAGGATTTGAACCTGGACTGCTTTATCTGCAGTCAAACACTCTAACCACTAATCTTTACCCATTCCCATATGAACTAACCCTCATTCTCAATGTCATTTTTATTTGAATATCTATGAATAAGTACAATACAACAGCAATGCCCTCAGTGAAATACAATGCTGTGTATAACGATCCTTGACTGCAGTTAAACTCCTTATTGTGTGTTTACCAGCACACGAATAGAAGACAACTGATCCTGACACTTAATATTCTTCTTCACGTTTCATATGCACTATTGACACGTCTCTTTGGATAAAAGCAACATATAAAAGAATGAATACAAAAGTAAACTGTAAAAAAAAATACATAACCTTCCGGTTCTCTCCCAGGTGGAGAGAGTTGGTACCTTTCACACAGCAGAGCCGAGGGGACGTCAGTGTAGTCGCGGTCCACGTTTCTCCAGCTGCTGTGGAAGGACAAGATCCCTCCCAGCATGATGTCCCCCTTTCTGGCCAGCTGGGGCAGGTCTGAGGCCCCTCTCCTCCGGCAGACGGTCTCTGAGGCCCTGGAGGCTCCCAGGAGCAGCAGCTGCAGGAGGGCCCAGCCTTGCTCTGGCCACCTCTGTGAGGGCTGCATGTCTGGAGGAGAGATGGCTGCTACTCCGCTGGTGTCAGAAGCGCCCAGACCAGGCAGGGCCAGGCTGGTGCTGTTTTATACTGTGCTGTTCCATGTATGGTGGGTGGAGAACAGACAGGGTGGCAGAGGGTTCTGCCTGGGGGAGGGGAGCACCCCTGTGACCCAGTGGACGAGGGGGGGAAGGAGGGAGGAAGGAAAGGAGAGAGGGAGGAAGGGAGGGAAGCATGGAGAAGGTGGGGGAGTTGTAGAAATGACATCATACTGGCATTTCTGTGACTGGAAAGTCCCCACTGTTCTTGTAATATAATAACATTAATTAATTGATTAATTAATTAATCTAACAATAATTCTAGGAATCTCAGTGCGTGTGTGAGAGAGGCTGTCGCTTGATGATTTCGGAAACCGGACGTTGAAGTCGCGTATAACAACCTGGCATTATAAACTTTTGCTGTATATTGTTTGTGTATTATATTTAGGCTAACACTTTATGAAGTTAGACAAACTCAAAACTAGTCTTTCCGTCATCTAATGAAGACACCTGTAGCCATATTCATATGATTTGTATGACATTTGAAAAGTGAAAATCAACTACAAAGCTAATAAACTCTCCCTCTTACAAAAAGTATTTGAGTGATCGAAGAAGACAAAGTGTCCATCAGTGCCACAGTAAGCACACACTGTAAAGAGAGGTAACCTGCGTAACTACCACGGCCAGGCTAGGTCTAAAACTTCAGTTCGAAGTTAGAAACTTGACTTTTAATGACCCAAACAGGTTGTTAACCCTTTAACTATTGCTCTTATTAACCCACTCAGATTGTGAGGCGTCCCGCTTTTTTTTCAGCGACCGATAAGAGCTCACCCTCATCTCTTCCGTTTACAGATTTTTGTTAGAAACTGAGAAATACATGTAACGTTACATTACCCATAAGAACAAATATGACAGACCAATTACCAGGGTCAAACGTAATATGCAGATTTTCTTTCACATTTTCTGCGGTTACGCAGACTGAAAATATGCGGAAATATGCGGAATTCCGCTAGCCTTCATGTTCTTATGTCGGTGGGACCGAAAAAGTTCCACAACAGTTTGACGCCGAATATGGTTTATTGAATGTTGACAGAAAAAGTATTGATCCATCCTCATAAAGATCGCCTGAAAACTCCCTGGCCCTGTCTCTTGCTGTAATTTTGGTCGATAAGAGTTTCCTTTTCAATTCTTAGCATTTTTGGCTAACATTTGAATAATAGAGGTAGGCTAATATGAGTTGAGAAGTTTATTTACACTTGACCTCAGACCAATGCTTTCTATTTGAAAATACGCGGGTCTTCTGCGCCCGCTTATTACATTTGGGCCTGCCAATTATTAAAAAACTGCATTTTGTGTTAGAAAACTAGCTAACGTAACTGCTCGCTACAGGAAGTTGTTGACCTTGCCTTATGCACTATGCGGAAGTTATGTATGCATAGTGGATCGACGTGGGTCTATTTTGGAAACTATTTTTCAAACCTTTAGAAATGTTTTTTTCAACAATAAAAAAAACCTTCAGAAACGTATTTTTTGAAAAACCATTTTGTGAGCACATTTTTTCAAATGAATTTTTTTAACCTTTAGAAACTTTTTCGAAAATATCTTTTGAACCTTTCTAAACTTATTTTTCACCCACCGTGAAAGGAGACTAGAGAGAAGAGGGGAGAGATGAACAGAGAAGCCTAAAACAGAGTAGAGTAAAGCAGAGCACACTAGAGCAGGAACAGCCCAAGCCTTTATGGGGCCTTAAGCAGAATTGTCAAAATGTCATTCATAGCAAGAATTTACATTTTGGGACATGTCAAGTTCAGTTTGGGACGGGTCATTTTGGGCAATGAAAGATGACGTCCAACAAGTTTGCAAGGACACAAAATACTGGTCTAAGATACACTTCAGATACACTGTTAGATTACATTCTTAAAGGAACAGATTGGAGCGCTGTGATGATTGTTGGTTCATTTAAAACATTTAATATAATATTTATTCAGCAGTGGCAAGACAGCAAAACATAGTCATAGATATCACTCAATAGATGGACACCGTTTTACTTTTGAACATAATTCTGTGGTTGAATGTGAAGCTTAAAACCCAGGTTTCCGGGCCACAAGCCGGCCTACAGGATCAGGTTGAGGAAGTCTATGTCATTTCTGAAGAGGTAGTAGATCATGGTGGTCCACATCAGACCAGAGAGAGACAGACTCAGCCACAGATGATAGATGTGGAGAGTTCTGGTCTGGTCTAGTGACAGGTTTAGACAGGTGTGGAGACTCTTGGACTGTTCCAGAGTCCAGGCCTGGTTTAGAGTCAGACTTGAGATGGCCTGGGCCTGGGGCAAGGTGAGACAAAGGTAACAGGTCTGGAGAGAAAGGTGCAGACAGGTGTGGGGAGCACTGGGCTGGGCCTGGGACAGGTTCAGACAGGAATGGAGGGTCTCTGTTCCAGATAGCAGACGTATGTGGAGATGCAGTCTGTGGAAGTAGAGCAGCCCTGTCATTGTCCACTAGGGGGCAGCACTGCTACCTACACACCAACAGTGCACATACTAAAGGAATAATCCAATTATTTTATAATCAATCGGAATATTTGACATACTTGACATAATATTTTATGTTTGATGGTAACATGTTCACTGTTGATGTGGCATTAATTTCTGAATGTTTTTGTTAGGTGTTTGAAGAGTATAGAGTAGCTTAATTTTATTTAAAGGGTCTTTGAGGCAGTTTTCCCCATCATGTGCTTCTTAGTATTCTGCTCGGGCCTCAGTAATATAATGAAACATTTCGGGCCAAAAATACAGAAAAGTAAAGCAAAACTGGAGGCCAGGATGGCAAAGATCTCCACAGCTACAGTGAACTTCCCAGGAGAGCTGACATAAGCTGGGATAAAGGTGATCCAGACAGCACAGAATATCAACATGCTGAAGGTGATGAACTTGGCTTCATTGAAGTTATCAGGCAGCTTTCGGGCCAGGAAAGCCAGGACAAAGCACAAGAGAGCCAGGAGTCCTATATACCCCAGCACAGCCCAGAAGCCCACAGCAGAACCTAAAGCACATTCTAGAATGATCCTGTCATTATAGTGTTCCATGTTCTTAAACGGGAAAGGAGGGGAGATTGTTAACCACAGCACACAGATCAGGACCTGGATGAGAGTGAAAGCCAGGACACTGAGTCTCTGCTGTAAAGGCCCAAACCATTTCATGACATCACTTCCTGGACGTGTGGCCCTGAAGGCCATCAGTACCACTATAGTCTTCCCCAGAACACAAGAGATGCAGAGGACAAAGGTGATCCCAAACGCCGTGTGGCGCAGCATACAGGACCACTCAGAGGGCCGGCCGATGAAGGTGAGAGAACACAGGAAACACAGAGTCAGGGAGAAGAGGAGCAGGAAGCTGAGCTCTGAGTTGTTGGCCCTGACGATAGGTGTGTCCTTAAATTTGAAAAACACAACTGCTATCAAAGTGGTAACTAAGGCCCCAGACAAGGAGAAAATAACCAGGAGAATCCCCATGATTTCTTCAAAGGAGAGGAATTCAATAGTTTTCAACACACACCGGTCTTTGTTGTCATTGGACCAGAACTCCAAGTCACAAGGAACACAGTTGCTTGAATCTGTAAGGAAATGAGGAAAGATCTTCAATGAAAAGTTGGAAGTGGGGTTTTTTGAGTCTCAATATTTTAATAAGTAATTAATTTTGGATCTTCCTCAAAAGGCCAATTATCTTACACAACCCCTCCATGTGATACGACAGAGTACCGAAACAAATAACTCATATGTCACAAATTTCTTCAAATGTTTTTGACCAAAAGGGTGAAAAAATATAGCCGGAATCATCAAATTATAAAAAATAACCCTTCTACAAATATTCGTCACAATCAAGACCAGCATTGATGAGTTTAGCTAAGTGTAAGAATAAATTACAGGTGTTTTATTCCTGAAAAAGGTTGAAGAGTTTACTGACACATCAAGGGCTTGACCGAAATTAAAACTCTTTCTACAATGATTTCTGGTGCTTGCTCCTTCATCACCTGTGTGGTTGCTGATCTCTCCCTCTGCACATGGGAGACAGTCGTAGCAGCATAGAGGCTTTCCTTTCTGCACGGCTTTACGAGTTCCTGGGGGACATCTCTCACTGCACACAGACACAGGGACCTGCAGGACACAGAGGACGAATCAACCGCATGGCATGACAGAGCAGAACTATTTTACATTTGAAGATCGTTGGTGTCAATAAGTTGACACAGATGTTGTGTTGGAAGATTTACAACTCAGTCCCAAATGTGGTTCCAGAGGGGCTGTGGTGTTGGGTGGACACATTTTCAGGGGCTGTGTCTTGACCTGAGTGAGACCCTGAGCCCAGAGAGTGTCTGAAGCTGACCTGAGTGAGACCCTGAGCCCAGAGAGTGTCTGAAGCTGACCTGAGTGAGACCCTGAGCCCAGAGAGTGGCTGAAGCTGACCTGAGTGAGACCCTGAGCCCAGAGAGTGGCTGAAGCTGACCTGAGTGAGACCCTGAGCCCAGAGAGAGTCTGAAGCTGACCTGAGTGAGACCCTGAGCCCAGGCCAGAGAGTGGCTGAAGCTGAGCTGCTTCTCTGGGAACAGCGAGGCGTCGTAGAGCCCCACAGTCCTGAACCCCCAGGCCCCGTGTTCGAGCTGCTGCCAGTTGACCAGGTCGTAGCGCGCTGGGGGGTCTCCACTGGCGCTGAAGGACACCTCCTCCCCGGTCTTCACCTGGAACTGCACCCCTCTCAGGGACTCCAGAACCTGGGGACAAACACACACGGGCCGTCCCATGGGGGTGACAATGTCACATCCTAATAATCTGTTATCATACCAGACGCTTGTATCCAAAGCAAGCAACCCACAGACGAGAGGGGGATTAGAACCTGCAACCTCTTGATCTGCAGGCACAGGATGGATATGAGAGACTATGTGATCGCTCTGGGCCATCAGGTAAACCTGTTTTAACCTGACCAGGTTGGGTATACCAGCTCAGAGGTGGATCAAAAACTGCAGATCAAGAGAGGTCACACTCTCAACTTCCCTCCTCTCAGCTTCTGCAGAATGAGAACATGTAGTGACCTGCAGGGGGCTGATTCTGGACAGGGTGCTGTCTCCGGTGGTGTTGGTCCTGGTCAGCAGTTGGTGGAGAGCGTGAGCGAAGGCGTACACGGCTGTGTAAACCTTACTGGTTATCCTGAGCTCTGACGTGTCGGTGTACTGGTTGTTCAGGCCTGCGAGGCTCTCCTCTCCCGTGCACCTGCCCCCACCCCCTCCCCCACCCCCTCCCCCACCCCCTGCCCCACCCCCTCCCCCACCCCCTCCCCCACCCCCACCCCCTCCCCCTCCCCCTCCCCCACCCCCTCCCCCACCCCCACCCCCTCCCCCCTCCCCCTCCCCCACCCCCTCCCCCACCCCCCTCCCCCACCCCCTCCCCCTCCCCCACCCCCTCCCCCACCCCCTCCCCCTCCCCCACCCCCTCCCCCACCCCCTCCCCCACCCTCCTCCATCCAACACCCAAACACCATCTCCCAGAATTCCCTGAGGAGGGAGTTTCCCGGGGCCTGGGAGGGGTGCACGGCTTCCAAGAACTCCTTCAACCCGTCCAGGCGGGCATCCCCGACGGCGAATCCCAACGCGCCCCTCAGGAAGCCGTATTGCTCCGACTGCAGCAGGTACTTAGAGGTGATCCAGGACTCGCTGGCGACCCACTGCAGCCCTGCGACTTCATCCAGAGCCAGCAAGTCCAGCAGGGGGATGATGTCCCCCAGAGCCAGGAAGGCCACCACCACTCTGGCCGAGGCCGTCCTCATCACCCTGACCACCTCCAGCAGCCTCTCCTGGGGGTCCGTCCTCATCACCCTGACCACCTCCAGCAGCCTCTCCTGGGGGTCCGTCCGGAAGATGGCCTCCATGTACTCCACACACACACCCTCCTCCGCCGCCATTTTGACGAAAGCGGACGCTCCGTTGTTGCCGTAGTCGTTGTTGCTGTTGACGACGCCCACCCAGGTCCAGCCGAAGTGCTTTACCAGCTTGGCCAGGGCTCTGCTCTGGTAGTAGTCACTGGGGATGGTCCTGAAGAAGGAGGGGTACAGTTTCCTGTTGCTCAGACACGCACAGGTGGCAAAGTGGCTGATCTGTGTGGTTTTAGACGGGGAGAGGGTGTGTGAGGGTGGTTTTTAGTCATGCTTTTCCCTCTCAGTGGAGGGTCATAGATGTAGCCAGTCATTTAGGCTATGTGTATATCTGTACACAACCAACTCAATTAAATTAAATGAACCAACTGAAAATGACAGTTAATCTCAAGCCTTTAGCAGGACAAACAACAGTGCCTTCAACAAACAGCAGAGTATATCACCAGCCTTCCGGACCCTGATGCACCAGGGGGCCTTAACTGCGTCTCTCACCACTGGGATGCTGAAGGGCCCTGCCACAGAGGCCAGCCCGATGGTGGGAGAGGAGCCCGACTCCCCCACAATGCCCAGTACGCCTGGGGGCCTGGGGCAGGAAAAGCCCCTGCTTAGGCCCTCTGGAGGGTTCATGAGGGCCAGGCCGGAGCGGACAGCCAAGGGCACAAAGCCACAGGTGTCGTGGATGCTGTAGCCCAGAGACACGCCAGGCAGAAGCTCACTGCTGTTGTTGATCTCCTCCACAGCAAAGATCAGAGTCTGGGCAAACTGGAACTCTCGCAGGTTCAGCCTGGGCAGAACAAGGAGGTAAGATAAGGATTCAAAGGTTGATATAATAAGTATGTTAAATTATCTTGGCGCAGCAGAAAGGTTTAAAAAGGTTTAAAATATTAAAGCAACAAAGTCATATATGAAATATATTGGACACATAGGTAAAAACTGTTAATAAATGTTATTAATTACAATATGTGAAATAACCTGGGCACTGGTATGGTAATAAAAAAAGGCCAAAAGAAAACAAGAAGAAGAAATACAATAATATCTTAATTAACCTATGCACAGAAACATTTAAGGTTTTACAATGTCAACATATGGCTAAAACAATTTCAGAAACAACAATCCATCAACATTGTAGAAACATTGCATCCACATTGTAATGTCACATTCCCACAGTTTCCCCTGCTAGCACGGAGGCTGAAAGCACAGCTGGATCCACTTCCTGTCGGGTACAGCAGCTCAGGTACCCACGTCTCACAGGTCAGCGGCTCTGGCTCCGAGGTGTAGGAGTGCACCCTGACCAGGGGGTTCCTGTGGAGGGAGAACATGGCCCCGATGTTGACGTCGCCCACGGCCGAGAGGACAGGGAGGGCGGGCGTGCCCAGCGGAGAGCAGGATACGGCACGCGCCCAGGCAGGGGGGCGCAGCATCGACGGCAGCAGAAGAAGAAGAAGAGGAAGTAGGTGTTCCTGCCGTGTCATGCCAGGAACCAGCAGGGAAGCCCTGACTGTGAAAAACTCTGGTACACGTGTGAGGGAGGGGTGCCCTTAAGAGCGCTGTGCCTGCCTGTGGTATATGAATGCTGATCTGTGGTTGTTTGGTTTTCTGTGTAAATGTTGGGGCTGGTCTGGGCTTTATAGAGGATTGGTGTGGTGGTGAGCCGGTCTTACACCCTCCCTTCACATGAGCTGTGGTCCGATCCTTTGGGCTCAGGGGGGAGGAGAGAGGGAGGGAGGGTGAGAGAGGAGGGAGGGAGGGAGGAGAAAGAGAGGGAGGAGGGAGGGAGGGATGGTGGTTGGAGAGGGAGGGAGGGATGGTGGTTGGAGAGGGAGGGAGGGATGGTGGTTGGAGAAGGAGGGAGGGAGGGATGGTGGTTGGAGAGAAAAAAGAGAAAGGGCTTCTGAGGCCAGCCTTGGTTTCTGTGCTCTACTTATATATGTATATATATATATATTAGTGCTGTCAAACGATAAAAATATTTAATCGCGATTAATCGCATTAATGTCATAGTTAACTCGCGATTAATCTCAATTAATCGCACATTTTTTTCTATATCTAAATATCCCTGGATTTCTTTTTGTCCCGTAATTTTTTCTCATTTTAATGCTCTTATCAACATGGAAAAGTGGATCGGATTGCGTAGTGCTGTCAGTTTAACGCGTTATTAACGGCGTTAACGCAAACCCAAATTTACGGCGTCAATTTCTACATCGCCCGATTCTGAATGGAAAGTTTACTTTAAAAAAGTTGCCAAATGGTTCCATTGACAAGACCAAAGTGTTCTGTGTGTTTTGTCGTTGTGAACTGAGCTATCATCGCAGCACGTCCACTCTGAAACTAATATATACATATATATATATTCTGTCTTCTGATCATGATATAGTGTTGATTAATGATAGTATTGATTGAGGAATCAAGACAGATCTCCTTTAAAGCAGTGACACCCAGGCAGTGATGTTATGTCCATATATGGGGGTTAACATTGTTTCTCCAATGTTTGCTTCAGTGACTGAAGTCAGAGATTTCAGTTTATTTACAAATCAAGATTGGGCCTACAGCAATCACAGGCAGATAACAACGATGATCACATCTGAATCAAAGGCAAAAGCAGTAATTAAACTGGTTAGATTGTTTAATGATAAGCATGGGTATATATGATTATGTCCTAGCATTTCCATTCAAATATACCAAATAACATCCATTTTCAATGTGCACTTTAAAGGCCTTTTGCAGACATCTTACCCATCATGTGTTTTTTAGTGTTGGTTTCTGGCTTCAGTAAAATTATGTAGCATTTAGGCACAAATATGCATATCAACAAAGCAAAACTGGAGGCCAGGATGGCAAAGATCTCCACAGCTACAGTGAACTTCCCAGGAGAGCTGACATAAGCTGGGATAAAGGTGATCCAGACAGCACAGAATATCAACATGCTGAAGGTGATGAACTTGGCTTCATTGAAGTTATCAGGCAGCTTTCGGGCCAGGAAAGCCAGGACAAAGCACAAGAGAGCCAGGAGTCCTATATACCCCAGCACAGCCCAGAATCCCACAGCAGAACCTAAGGCACATTCTAGAATGATCCTGTCATTATAGTGTTCCATGTTCTTAAAGGGGAAAGGAGGGGAGATTGTTAACCACAGCACACAGATCAGGACCTGGATGAGAGTGAAAGCCAGGACACTGAGTCTCTGCTGTAAAGGCCCAAACCATTTCATGACATCACTTCCTGGAAGCGTAGCCCTGAAGGCCATCAGTACCACTATAGTCTTCCCCAGAACACAAGAGATGCAGAGGACAAAGGTAATCCCAAACGCCGTGTGGCGCAGCATACAGGACCACTCAGAGGGCCGGCCGATGAAGGTGAGAGAACACAGGAAACACAGAGTCAGGGAGAAGAGGAGCAGGAAGCTGAGCTCTGAGTTGTTGGCCCTGACGATGGGCGTCTGTCTGTAGTGGAAGAATATGAAAGCTATCGTCATGGTGAGACAACCTCCAAACACAGACAAGGTCACCAGCAGAACCCCCATCAGCTCATGGAAGGTTAGGAACTCGATGCGTTTCAAATCACAGGAATTCCTGTCTTGGTTTGAGTTGTACTCTGGAGGGCAGGTGTCACACGTGACTGCGTCTGAAAGCAGAAACACGTTTAAGCAGTGCAACAGGGACATCCTCAGGAAGAGCAGCAGAGTTCTGCCTGTGATTCTCCTCAGCAGGAACAGGAGGAGGGCTAACAAGGCCACTAGTCCAGCAGGCTCACTTGTGGTGTTGCTGAACTCTCTGTCGGCGCAGGGGAGGCAGTCGAAGCAGCAGAGAGGTTTGCCCTTCACGAAAGCTCGGCGCGTGCCTGGCAGGCAGCTCTCGCTGCAGACAGACCGGGGGACCTGGGGCAGAGAGGGGAAAGGGAGGTGAGTGGAGGGAGAGGGAAAGAAAGGAAGAGAGGTGGGGGAGGGGAGGGGGGAGGTGGGGAGATAGGGTAAGGGAAGGAGAGAGGTGAGGGAGGGGAGGGGGGTTGTTTTAATTATTGCACACACACACATGGACACACATGCAAACAAACACGCTCTGTGTCACCTCTGTTCTCAGGCCGGCCCACACAGCTTCCACACCGTCCGTCATCTCAAACTGCTGACCGTCAGGCTGCGAGGCGTCGTAGTAGCCGATGGTCTCAAACAGGACGTAGCCCGTGGCGTCCATCTGCCAGTTGACCAGAGCGTAGCGAGCCGCCGGGTCACCCTGCTCGTCGAAGAACACCCTCTCTCCGTGCTTGGTGGTGAAGTTCACCAGGTTCAACGCGTGGAACACCTGCAGGAGGAGCAGAAAGAGTTGGTTCCTTTTCACACCTGATTCTGCTCCTCCTGTAGCTGAGCTGCTTGGTTTACCTGCCAGGGCTGGATGTTGTCCCTGCTGGCACACGTGTTGTTCTGGAAGGGTCCTCGTCCCGGCCGGCAGGTGAGCAGCAGGTGCAGCGCGTGGGCCACGGCGTACACGGCCTTGTACACGTTGTTGAGCAGGCTGGCGTCTGTCACGTCCGTGAAGCGGGAGTCCGTGTTCCTCAGGGACTCCTCCCCGCTGCACGGCCCCACCCCGCTGCACGGCCCCGCCCCGCTGCACGGCCCCGCCCCGCCCCCCGAGGACGGATCAAGCAAGCAGCCGAACACGCCTTCCCACAACTCCACCAGCCCACGGTCACCAGGCCTGACGGAAGGCCGGCTGGAGGCCATGAACTCCCCCAGTCCGGGGATGTGGGCGTTGGGCACGGCGAAGCCCACTGCCCCCTGGACCACGGCGTAGAAGATGGGGGAGGCAATGTAGCGGTAGGTGATCCAGCCCTCGCTGCCCACCCACTGGAGCCCTGTGACATTCTGCAGGAACAGCTCCTTCACCAGGATGTCCAGGTCAGTGCCATCCGCAAACGCCACGATCACCCTGGAGGTGGACTCTCTGATGACGTCCACCACCTTCAGGAACCACTTCCTGGGGTCCGTCCTGTAGATCGGCAGGGAGTACTCCACGCACACGCCCTCAGCCTTGGCCGCCTCCAGGAAGGCCGCCATGCCGTTGTTGCCGTAGTCGCTGTTGGTCCGGATGGCCCCCACCCAGGTCCAGCCGAAGTGCTTCACCAGCTTGGCCAGGGCCCGACTCTGGTAGAGGTCACTGGGGATGGTCCTGAAGAAGGAGGGGTAGGCTCTCCTGTCACTCAGACACGCACAGGTGGCTGAGTGGCTGATCTGGAGGAAATGAGCAACACAAGACCAGCACAGCTAAACACAAGACCAGCACAGATAAACACAGGACCAGCACAGCTAAACACAAGACCAGCACAGCTAAACAATTTTGCAACAGCAAATATTAAACTTGTATCGCCCTTTGTGAGGGAAAACTTGTCTTATTTTTTGCATCCATAATTTACACGTATGCTCTCACAGGTAGGCAAACTCACAAAAAACGACCTGCACACACACACACACACACACTCACCACAGGTATGTGGAAGGGCCCCATAGTGCTTGCGATGCCTATGGTGGAGGTGGAGGTGGTCTCCCCTATGACGGCGTACACAGTGGAGGGCTTGGAGCAGTTCCCTGCTTGCTCCTCATACCTGTTCATCAGGGACAGGGAGGCCCTTACAGACAGAGGGATGCTGGGGCACGAGTCGTAGATCCTGTAGCCCAGAGACACATCCGGGAGCAGCTCCGAACTGTTGTTGATTTCTTCTACGGCAAACACCATCGTCTGGGCGTACTGCAGCTCACCTGGGTCCAGCCTGCACAAGGGAGAGAGGCCAGCAAAAACTGTAACTGAGGGGGAGAGAGGGAGAGAGAGGGTGGGATAGAGAAAATACGGGGAGAGACATTGTACAGGAAGAGTACAGTAACAAGAATCAGAGGGTAAGAAAGAGAGAGAAATAAAAGGTTAATTTGAAGGAAACGAGAGAGGGCTAGAGAAAGGTAGAGTGCCTGGTAGCTGAGATCTGGTCCTTCTTTTCTGCTGTATTTTCTATATCAAATCAGGCATGTCACAGAGGACTTCACATACACCAATAGCCCCAATACAACAACTGCCCCTCAACCAACCTAAACCTCCTATATGCACTATTAATATAATATACGTATATAAATAAAAGCATATGTTAATTAATGTGTTACTGCAATCTGCTTTAGTACAACTCTGTTGGCAAGTTTAAGACTTTTTTATCCTCCTGTCATTGTATCTAGTCTGAGGATCACAACAGAAAGATCATTAATTTTGTCTCACATCACACATCTCAGCTGGTCGTTACCCCTCACACACATCACTGAGATCTGTCTTCAGTGAGAATTCAAAGACAAACTCATCAGATTGAACACAGTATAGTGTCGTCATTCATTCTTACACATGCCAGTGGTGTCTTTAGTGCCCTCACAATGACAGGATGAGGTGAGATGTCATTGCTGTAGTTGCAGTAGTTGCATTGTGCCTGGATATACAGATTATTCCTTGACTCTGACCAATAAAATACTGAACACTTTCTGATCCTTGATTTTCCTGCTGTGCTTCTTGCTTAAGGATTAAAATTGTCTGCTGAACAAATTTACTGTAAACATGACAGACAGTGTTCTCACTGTAAACATGACAGACAGTGTTCTCACTGTAAACATGACAGACAGTGTTCTCCTTGTAAACATGACAGACAGTGTTCTCACCCCTCGCACCGAATGTTCCCCGGGTTCTCCCGCAGGGCTGGATTCCCCGCGACGGGGTTCTGGTGGAAGGAGAAGATGCCTCCGATGTTAAAGTCCCCCTCCTTGGAGAACATGGACAGCTCGGTGCTCCCGTACGGAGAGCAGCTGGGCTCGTCCGCTCTGCTGGTGAACAAGGTGAGCAGAACCAGGTCTGCCAACAGCAGCTGCACAGCCATCCTGGCCGTCTGTCAGGGGGCCCTAGCACTGTGCTGCCTGCACAGGCTCTATATACTCTGCTGATCCTGGGGCTGGTTGCCATGCTGGGGCTGTTTGGCTACTGCTTGAAGGGTTGTTATGGCTCTCCACCAATAGCGTGGGTCCTAGTTTGATTGACAGGGGGTTTGGACCAACGGTGTTCATGTTTTAGACTATAGGCTGTCTGTTGTTGTTTTTTGTCAAACTAGCTTGGCTTGGTCGGGTATTTGGGGAAATCTGAATTTCTGTTGTTTCAGATCTAGTCTAACTGTAAAAATATAGATTTTAACTCAGTATATATTGTGATTATGTATTTCATTTAATACTACATCAAACTATATCTATAGGGTTTATTGGCTTTTCGTATGACTTTTTCCCATAATATGTTTCTTTGTGTTTCTTTCTGGTTTTAACAAAATTATAAAACATTTTGGAGCAAATATGCATATCAGTAAACCAAAACTGGAGGCCAGGATGGCAAAGATCTCCACAGCTACCGTGAACTTCCCAGGAGAGCTGACATAAGCTGGGATAAAGGTGATCCAGACAGCACAGAATATCAACATGCTGAAGGTGATGAACTTGGCTTCATTGAAGTTATCGGGCAGCTTTCGGGCCAGGAAAGCCAGGACAAAGCACAAGAGAGCCAGGAGTCCTATATACCCCAGCACAGCCCAGAAGCCCACAGCAGAACCTAAGGCACATTCTAGAATGATCTTCTCTATGGCGTGGGCCGTATTCTTGTACGGGAAAGGTGGGGCAAGGGCCAACCACAACACACAGACTATAACCTGTAGGAAGGTCCCACTAAACACACTTGTTCTCAGGAGAGGAGGGGAGCACAGGACTGTATTTCCTGGCATTGTGGCCTTAAAAGCTATGACCACTGCTATGGTTTTCCCCAAAACACAGGACATGCAGAGGGCAAAGGTAATCCCAAACGCCGTGTGGCGCAGCATACAGGACCACTCAGAGGGCCGGCCGATGAAGGTGAGAGAACACAGGAAACACAGAGTCAGGGAGAAGAGGAGCAGGAAGCTGAGCTCTGAGTTGCTGGCCCTGACGAGGGGCGTGTTTCGGAACTGGAAGAAGACCAACGACACGGCGATGGTGGAACACGCTCCGACCAATGAGAACACAGTGAGGAGGATTCCCATGTTGTCCTCAAAAGAAAGGAACTCCACAGCCTTGGGAATGCAGTGGGTCTTGTCTTTGTTAGACCAAAACTCCAGGGGACACACTGTGCAGTCAGCAGAATCTAAAACAACGTTAAAAACATCCCTTAGGCCGTGTTCACACTTGACTTATTTTTTCAGAAATAAGCACTACCTTAGGGTTAGGGTTGGGGTTAAGGTTAGGGTTGGGGTTAGGGTTAGCAAAAGGCGCCCAAAAAGCGCTGAAGGCAGCGCTTTTGTCGACAACAAAAAAAGTCAAATGTGAACACGGCCTTAATGCTAAGGTCAAATCAAATCAAATGTATTTGTATACCCGTTTTACATGCCTGCCCCTCAACCAACCTAAACCCTCAAGTCTTGAATTCTTATCAAGTGAACACTATTTGGAATACTTTGTGACGAAATGAATGATAAGATATGATATTTCTTTGAACTTATATTCTGACCAATGTGTGTGTGTGTATGTGTGTGTGTGTGTGTGTGTGTGTGTGTGTGTGTGTGTGCAGCGAGACCTACGTGAGTCTCTCACCAGTGGTGTTGCTGATCTCTCCGGCTCCACAGGGGATGCAGAAGAAGCAGCAGGCCGGCTTGCCTCGTATCACCGCCTGGCGAAACCCTGGGAGGCAGCTCTCGCTGCACACCGACTGCGGACGCTGAAACACAGCGCAGCGCTAACTGCTCCCATCAACTGCCACTGAGGCTGTTTGGCATGTGAGTAGGGTTCTCTCTGGCGTGAGAGCTTGTCTCCACCCCCACCTTCACCTCCTCTCAACCCCCTCTCTTCTCTCACTCTCTTCACCCACTACTCACTCTCACTAATCCAGGGTCTATTATTCACCTACTCACTCTCACAAATCCAGGGTCTATTATTCACCTACTCACTCTCACAAATCCAGGGTCTATTATTCACCTACTCACTCTCACTAACCCAGGGAGGGTATATTATTCAGGAGTTTTTTTCTTGTTTCCACTGAATAAAGGAAATCAGGTGAAAGACACAATAAAATCGTGTGAATGGATAGGATAGATCTGGATAGATCTGGAGATGGAGAGATTAGAATTATTCTGACACTGTCATTACATAGATATTTAACAAAGCATCAATACCCGGGAATCTAAGATTCATCTTCATGTTGTCGAGAGATCTCACCTCCGACTGGTCCGCAGCCCAGGTGATGTTCAGTCCGTTCATGGTGAACTGGTGTCCTTCAGGGAGAGACGCGTCGTAGTTCCCAACAGTTACAAACACGGTCTCTCCCTGCTTGTCTCTCTGCCAGTTCACCAGCTCGTAAGTGGCAGTTGGGTCTCCGTTGTGGTCGAAGAACACTCTCTCTCCTGAAGACATGGTGAAGTTCACCCTGCTGATATGAGCCAGCACCTTCGGGAGGGTCACACCAGCTCATTCACACACATGGATCTGTTTTTAAAGCCCTTCAATAGAACACAACTCTACATATTATATAGCAGACACGTGCATCTGTGTGAGACTGTTTTAAAGAGAGGATGATAGTACAGGTGTTACGCTCCAAACACAGTGTGGTTCTCCCCTGACCTGGGCCCCTGACCTGGGCCCCTGACCTGGACCCCTGACTTGGACCCCTGACTTGGGTCTCTGCTGTCTTTCCATGCACAGAGATCAGCTAACACCACATTGCAAACTAAACTTCTGTGTTACTTTTAGTACAGAACACATAAAGGTATCTGTGTGGTACGATAAGCTGTGTTAGCGCAGTTAGCTCCTCACCTGTCCTGGCTGGATGCTGTCTCTCTGTGGGGAAG
Source organism: Hypomesus transpacificus (assembly GCF_021917145.1). Classification (NCBI taxonomy): domain Eukaryota; kingdom Metazoa; phylum Chordata; class Actinopteri; order Osmeriformes; family Osmeridae; genus Hypomesus; species Hypomesus transpacificus. The sequence continues at coordinate 103,120 of NW_025813735.1, read as the reverse complement.
GCTGTCTCCCTCCCTGGCCTCCCTGGCTGTCCCTGATCTGCTCGTGTAAGGCGTGGGCCACGGCGTACAGTGCCTTGTACACGGTACCGGAGATCCTGAGAGACGACACATCAGTGAAGGAGTTCCTCACGTTCTCCAGGCTCTCCAAGCCCGAGCAGCGCCCGGCCTGAGCGCCGGCCCCCAAGCTGCAGTCAAACGTTGTCTCCCAGAACTCCCTGAGGAGGGCGCTGTGGGGGTCCTGGCCCGGGCCCACCCTGAACAGGAAGTCCCTCAGCCCGGGGATCCGGGTGCGCTGGATGGTGAAGCCCAGAGCACCGCTGAGCACGATGGAGCGCCCCCCAGTGGTCAGGTGGCCAGCCGTGATCCAGGACTCGCTGCCCACCCACTGCACCCCTGTCAGGTTCTGGTTCACAGCCTCCTCCAGCAGGACTTCCATCTCCCCCTGGGCCAAGAACCCTACCAGAACCCTGGAGCCGGCCCATCGGATCTGCCTCACCACCGCGGAGATCTTCTCCTGGGGGTCGGTCCTGGAGATCGCCATGGAGAACTCGATGCACACGCCCTCCAGCTTGGCCGCTTGGACAAAGGCGGATGCTCCGTTGTTGCCGTAGTCATTGTTGCTGTTGACGACGCCCACCCAGGTCCAGCCGAAGTGCTTCACCAGCTTGGCCAGGGCTCTGCTTTGGTAATAGTCACTGGGGATGGTCCTGAAGAAGGAGGGGTACAGTTTCCTGTTGCTCAGACACGCACAGGTGGCAAAGTGGCTGATCTGTGTGGTTTTAGACGGGGAGAGGGAGAGGGTGTGTGAGGGCGGTTTTTAATCATGCTTTTCCCTCTCAGCAGTGAATCATACATGTAGCTTTTCATACATTCCTATAAGGAACAGGAAGACTAAACAAAACATTTCAAACCTTCCTTTAAGCTACTTCAACACCGATAACTGTATTTTTAAGAAACAATCATTTCAAACATCATCCATGCGGCATTACCACCGGAATCTGAAAAGCTCCGGTTGTTTGTGACATCACAATAGTGGCGGAAGACTCAGACGCCCCGATGATGGCGTGGACTGCTGATTGGCCGGAGCAGTTCCATCCAGAGGTCCTCTCCCCTCCGTTCATCAGAGCCATGGCCGCTCGCATCGAGGACAGCGTCGAGCCACAGCTGTCATATATCCGGTAACCCAGGGAGACGTTTGGCAGCAGGTAGCTGCTGTTGTTGATCTGCTCGATGGCGAACATCATGGTCTGAGCGAAACGGAACTCCCTGAGATTCAAACTGATAAAGAGAGGGTTAGGGTTAGAGAGGACGTTTTTTTGTTAGTACCGTACACTTTTATTAGTTTTAAAAGTTGAGTCATTGTCTGACAGGGTTTTCATAAAACCTAGGACCTTTTTATCAAACATAGAAATGAAAACTGCAGACATTGACTGTAGATATGAATTTGCCAAAAACTATAAAATTGAGAAACACTCATACATAACTCATACTTCAGAGAATTTAAACCTACCCGTAGCAGGTGATTGGCTGTGGGGTGTCTGTGAAGGAAAGGGGGGGCTCGGTGATCTTGCTGTGGATGGAGAAAGCTCCTCCGATGGTCACGTCTCCTTCCTTGGTCAGCAGTGGAAACTCTGGGCTCCCCAGCATCCTGCACACAGGCTCCTCCCCCTGCACCCTGCAGCCTCCCACCGCCAGCAGCACCAGTAGCAGCAGCAGCAGCATCACACACATACACACAGGGGTCAAATCAAACCCCCTCCTAAAAACCCCAGACTAACAATCTTTCTTTAAGTACGTTTTGGAACAAGTGACGAGTTCCCCTTCAGCCAATCACAGCAGAGGGTTTAGGTCATGTGGTCTATGTTTGGCCTGTGTGACGTTGTTGTGATGAGCGCTCGACATATTCTGTCACCATGCTCCCTCGCCTGTGGGATATCACCTGTGCTACTGCACTACTAGTCCAGCTGGCTGTCCATCCCTAAACCTTATACATTAATCACCGTTAAGCCTCTTAATCCCTGTGACTACCGATGTATAAACAAGGTTTATTCTGAACACAGCTGTTACACCTGTTACAGCACTGTAGCTATGCTGGTCTACTGTGCTTCAAACAGAAAACATCGCAAAATATAATGTTTGTGCAGAGTTTTAGTTAGTGCTAGTTTTGGATAGTGCTGGTCATTTGAATTTGATTTCTTTTGAGGCTTTTCACAAACCAAAACTCAGCACATGATGTTGTTTTTCATGTTTGGATGGTGATGATGTTTCATGTGTGCTGTGCTGAAGGACAGTTGGTTTGATCTGGAGTCAGAGTGGATGGTGTGTGCTGTGCTGAAGGACAGTTGGTTTGATCTGGAGTCAGAGTGGATGGTGTGTGCTGTGCTGAAGGACAGTTGGTTTGATCTGGAGTCAGAGTGGATGGTGTGTGCTGTGCTGAAGGACAGTTGGTTTGATCTGGAGTCAGAGTGGATGGTGTGTGCTGTGCTGAAGGACAGTTGGTTTGATCTGGAGTCAGAGTGGATGGTGTGTGCTGTGCTGAAGGACAGTTGTTTTGATCTGGAGTCAGAGTGGATGGTGTGTGCTGTGCTGAAGGACAGTTGGTTTGATCTGGAGTCAGAGTGGATGGTGTGTGCTGTGCTGAAGGACAGTTGGTTTGATCTGGAGTCAGAGTGGATGGTGTGTGCTGTGCTGAAGGACAGTTGGTTTGATCTGGAGTCAGAGTGGATGGTGTGTGCTGTGCTGAGGGACAGTTGGTTTGATCTGGAGTCAGAGTGGATGGTGTGTGCTGTGCTGAAGGACAGTTGGTTTGATCTGGAGTCAGAGTGGATGGTGTGTGCTGTGCTGAAGGACAGTTGGTTTGATCTGGAGTCAGAGTGGATGGTGTGTGCTGTGCTGAAGGACAGTTGGTTTGATCTGGAGTCAGAGTGGATGGTGTGTGCTGTGCTGAAGGACAGTTGGTTTGATCTGGAGTCAGAGTGGATGGTGTGTGCTGTGCTGAAGGACAGTTGGTTTGATCTGGAGTCAGAGTGGATGGTGTGTGCTGTGCTGAAGGACAGTTGGTTTGATCTGGAGTCAGAGTGGATGGTGTGTGCTGTGCTGAAGGACAGTTGGTTTGATCTGGAGTCAGAGTGGATGGTGTGTGCTGTGCTGAAGGACAGTTGGTTTGATCTGGAGTCAGAGTGGACGGCAGAAGGTGTCTGGTGTTAACGACACGTCATGGTGTCGAGTTCAGGTTCTTCTGGGGTCTTTGTTAGTCCTTCCCCCAGGTGGCCTTTTAATGGCACCGTGTTCTGATTCCTGCAGCACCGTAATTACAGGGCCCTGTCCTCAACTTACACTCCTCACCTCAACATTACACACTGGGGGGGGGGGGGGGGGGGGGGGGGGTGAAAGGGGATTTTCAAAGTGGTGCTCCTGCTTTTCACTGCTTGTTCGGAAAGTAGTGACACTACATACTACAGATAATTTTTTTCTTCTTTCATTACTAGGGTAGAGGGTAGAATTACTGTTTAAATAGTTGTGTGCTTATTTTGTTTGTTTAACTATATAACCTCCAAACATTTTGTTTAACCTGCAAGAGGTTTCATGGGGTGTCATGGGGCTACTTACACAGTCACGTTACCAAAGCAGACAAAACAGATTTCACTGTACTGTATATATTTAAAGTTATATTTATCATTGATGAATATTGCACAGATTAAAAAGTATACTACATTTGTGGATTGTTTAACGTTACTTTAGCCGGATCCCCGGCTAAAGTAATCTTGTTACCTACATTGCTAGCTAAAAATTACAAGATCCAGCTTGTTACCTACATTGCTAGCTAAAAATTACAAGAAATACAGGTTGTTGATAACGCAGAAAACATAGCCACATCTAGTCATTTCACAGTTTTAGTTTGCTAGCTAAACCTGAGAAAGAGCTAGCTTAGCTGCAGAACAACGGGGTGATATCACAGATATAGACCCAGCCATTTTTCCTGCAGAATCAACACCCTAGTTTTTTAGCAAGCTGTGAATAGTAGGTGGCAAAATAACCTAGGGTTTAACTTTCAAAGTGGTCACTGCAAATAACAGCCAGGAGTGCAGGACACTAGACTTAATTAACAGCGCCAATACAGTACAATCATTGCTGAGTGGTCGTTGCTAACAGGCACTGGTTTGTGACATGATATGCTAGTTAGCCACAATAGTAATAAAATACAATAAATATATATATTATTATATATATATTAATTACATAGAAGTAAATAATTTCTTAAACAGTACAACTTTCAGGAATGAGATGCACATTTTGACACTTTTCATGTCTATGTAATGCAAAAACTGACATGACATGACTCATGACAGACATCAGTATATGTCTTATTTATTTAGATGTTCAGAGAGATTTGGATTGCACTTTTCCCATCATGTGTTTCTTTGTGTTTAGTTCAGGTTTCAGTATAATGATGTAACATTTAGGGGAAAATATACAAAGAAGCAAAGCAAAACTGGAGGCCAGGATGGCAAAGATCTCCACAGCTACAGTGAACTTCCCAGGAGAGCTGACATAAGCTGGGATAAAGGTGATCCAGACAGCACAGAATATCAACATGCTGAAGGTGATGAACTTGGCTTCATTGAAGTTATCAGGCAGCTTTCGGGCCAGGAAAGCCAGGACAAAGCACAAGAGAGCCAGGAGTCCTATATACCCCAGCACAGCCCAGAAGCCCACAGCAGAACCTAAGGCACATTCTAGAATGATCCTGTCATTATAGTGTTCCATGTTCTTAAAGGGGAAAGGAGGGGAGATTGTTAACCACAGCACACAGATCAGGACCTGGATGAGAGTGAAAGCCAGGACACTGAGTCTCTGCTGTGGAGGCCCAAACCATTTCATGACATCACTTCCTGGAAGTGTAGCCCTGAAGGCCATCAGCACCACTATAGTCTTCCCCAGAACACAAGAGATGCAGAGGACAAAGGTGATCCCAAACGCCGTGTGGCGCAGCATACAGGACCACTCAGAGGGCCGGCCGATGAAGGTGAGAGAACACAGGAAACACAGAGTCAGAGAGAAGAGGAGCAGGAAGCTGAGCTCTGAGTTGTTGGCCCTGACGATCGGCGTTTCTTTTTTAATCAAAAACAGAACGGCCACTAGTGAAGTAAGGAAAACCCCAAACAGAGCGAAAAACACGAGAACTATTCCCATAACTTCAGTGAACGACAGAAACTCAACAGCTTTCAGTACACACTTGTCTCTGCTCGGATTGGACCAATACTCCCCAGGACAACGTTCGCAGTTGTTAGAATCTGAAAATAAATCGGGATTAGTAAGATTAGGAGAGCAGCGATCATACAGGAAGTGGGCAACGTCTAGACGCTCAGCACATAGACCAGCCACTGAACCCTAAGAAGCCTCATCAGAACGCACACGGACGACGTGATGACTGTTTGGTAGATACTGAGGACTGAATCGGACTTGAAGTTGCCTGTCCGCTTGTGTGCGGTTAAAGTCTCCACTGTTAGTTGTTTGGTGTTGCTACAGTTCAGAGAGAAGTGGACCTGAGAGTGTGTATCACCTGTGTGGTTGCTGATCTCTCCCTCTGCACATGGGAGACAGTCGTAGCAGCAGAGAGGCTTTCCTTTCTGCACGGCCTTACGAGTTCCTGGGGGACATCTCTCACTGCACACAGACACAGGCTAGAGGAGAGACAGACAGGGTTTGGTCAACGGGGAGGCTTAGACTGTGGTCAGTTATCCATCGATAATATGCTGCACTGTTGAGGTCGCCTGGAAGTCAAGCATTTAACAACTCTATGACTGTACATACAGTACTGTGCAAAAGCCTCCCACTTTTGTTTAACATGGAAATCGTCTAAAATATTGATTATTTTGTCCTCTGGATATATGCGGCAGTTTAAAATGGTAATGTTAAGAAATGTTTTGCTAACTTCATTCATTTCTCTATAAAATCCAAAGAAAAAGAAAAAACGTAAATGATCTTTTATTTGTACCAAATACTATTTCACAGTACCGTATATGAATGAGATCTAACTAAATAAATAACTAAAACACACAAAAAAATTGCTGCTTTTGATGATAAACGTGAACCGAACCTGTTTCTCCCCTCCAGGCCACATGATGTCCTCGGTCCTGAGGACAAAGTTCTGTCCAGCAGGCAGCGAGGCGTCGTAGTAACCCACGGGTCTGAAGATGATTCCCCCGTCCAGAGCTTGCTGCCAGTTCACCACCTCATAGCGGGCCGTGGCAGCACCCGTCTGGTCGAACCACACCTGGTCTCCGCTCCTCACCGTGAAGTTCACCCTCCTCAGTGACTCCACCACCTCGCAACAGACACCACAGCTGGCTCAGTTCATCTGGTTGTTTATTATTAATAGTTATTTGGTTTGTTAATGATGGGTTAGGGTTTACGACTACTGTGTAGGGTTAGGGTTTACGACAACTGTGTTGTGTTGTGACTTCTCATATCTGTTTTGTGGGAATTACTTTTGCAAAAGTGAGCCATGATTTTCTGGTGTACGTTCTGTTAAATTTTTGTATATGCATATCGCTTTGGATAAAAATCGTCTGCCAAATAATTGATAATTAAAACAGGAATATATGAGTGAAAGTTGGATAAAAGCCGAAACAAAAGAAATCACAGATTTAGAAATGATCTAGGTGAGGAGCTGAACTCTGAGCTGAACCCTGTTCACCTGCCAAGGCTGGATCACGACGTCCTTGTCACAGCCCTGTCGGGAGGAGCAGTCCAGCAGACTGTGGAGCGAATGAGCCACGGCATAGATGGCCTTGTAGATGTTACTGGAGTACCTCAGCTCCTCCACGTCATCGTTATAGCCCTTCAGCTCCATCAGATCCTCGTTCCCGCTGCAGGTCGCCTCCATGTCGCCCCCGTCCGTCCCCGCGCACGGGAACAGCATCTCCCAGAAGTCCTTGATGACAAACTCGGCAAAGCCGCTGATGTCGGCTTTCTGAACGGCGAACCCCAGGGATCCGCCCAGCACGGAGAAGCTGGTGGGGGTGACTAGGCTGTCGGCCGTGATCCAGGCCTCAACGCCGACAAACTGCAGGCCAGAGATGTTCTGCAGGATCAGCTGCTCCAGGAGGTTGTTCATCTCCACGTGGGCCAGGAACCCCACCACCACCCTGGCCGAGCCCCTCCGCATCACCTCCACCACCTTCAGCAGCTGAGCTGGCTCGTTGCGGTCGAACTTCTCTGTGTACTCCACACACACCCCCTCCTCCCGGGCAGCCGCCAGGAAGATGGCCATGCCGTTGTTGCCGTAGTCGCTGTCGCTGTTGACCGCCCCCACCCAGGTCCAGCCAAAGTGCTTCACCAGCTGGGCCAGGGCTCTGCTCTGGTAGAGGTCACTGGCAATGGTCCTGAAGAAGGAGGGGTACTCCTTTCTGCTGCTCAGACACTCACAGGTAGCAGAGTGGCTGATCTGAAACACAGAGAGAGCGGGAGGGCAGAGAGAGGGAAGAAAGAAAGAGGAGTGACAGAGACAGAAAAAGGAAAGAGAAAAAGAGAAAGAAAGAGAGGAAAGAGAGATAAAGGAAGATTGTGTTTATTGTCTAATTCACCTAAGTGATATTTGCAATGATTTCTTGGTTTACAGGCTTCACCCAACAGTGCAGACAAGTAGAATATATTATACAAGATATAAATAAGACCATTTGAATACAACCAATATGACTGGCTGAGCAGTAAAGGAGGGTGTTTGGGTTTAGAGTCTTGAGCACAAGGAAGTTAACAGAATGAACATGAATCCTCAACCACAATATAAATGAACATGAATCCTAACATGAACATGAACCCACCATTGTTAAGATGATGATATAGATGCAGTTTTTATTTGACTAAACTATTTTGTATTTAAATGTTGACCGGAATGTGGAGCACTCCTTTTCGGGTCGTTTTCGATGTTTTTGTTGAACACTGATTGTGTTTTTTTGTTGTAAAAAAAATGGTAAATTCCCCCCTGCAAACCAAATCTACCTACGGGTATATATGAAGTAACCTGAACCTGATCCTTGACCACAATATGACTGAACATGACTCCTCAACACAGCACCTGTGGGATCTTACTACTGGTATTCTTACTACTGGTATTTTGAATGGTCCGGTCGTGCGTGTCAGGACGATAGTGGAGGAGGACTCTGACTCCCCGATGATGGCGTGGACAGCTGATTGGCCGGAGCAGTTCCGTCCAGAGGTCCTCTCCGCTCCGTTCATCAGAGCCATGGCCGCTCGCATCGAGGACAGCGTCGAGCCACAGTTGTCATAGATACGGTATCCAATGGAGACGTTTGGCAGCAGAGCGTCGCTCTGGTTGATCTCCTCGATGGCAAAGATCATAGTTTGGGCGAAGCGGAATTCTCGGAGGTTGACTCTGGGAGAGGGAGTTTTACAAACACGGTTAAGAAAGATGTCAGACAATACTGTGAGTGAATCCCAGACTAATCTTTTTTTTTTTTCACTTGTTAAATTTACACAGACAGGTTCCAATGCTGAGACTTACACGGAGCAGGTGATTGGCTGTGGGGTGTCTGTGAAGGAAAGGGGGGGCTCGGTGATCTTGCTGTGGATGGAGAAAGCTCCTCCGATGGTCACGTCTCCTTCCTTGGTCAGCAGTGGAAACTCTGGGCTCCCCAGCATCCTGCACACAGGCTCCTCCCCCTGCACCCTGCAGCCTCCCACCGCCAGCAGCACCAGTAGCAGCAGCAGCAGCAGCATCACACACACACACCAAGGGCGCTGCCACCCTGACCGGACTCATCCTTCTCTTCAGCAACGGCTTTTATGAGCCTTTGATTGACTGCAGGGCAAGTGTTTGCCAATGGGACACAGGCTCTGAGGCGTTAACCAATAGGAGACAGGCAGGGAGGCGCATAGCACAAGCTAGGGAATGAGGTGGCAAAACAGAGTTGCTTTGACAACAGGCTGGACAGACACATCATTGATCATTCTCTAACTACACTAAGGCCTGACAGGAGAGTGACACCCAGCTGGTGTGAATAGACAGATGAAAGTAAATGGGTCCTGATTGATACATTCTGATCTGGTGAGGTTGAGACGGGGATTAGAGGCCAGAGACGGGGATTAGAGGCTAGGGAGTCAGATGGCTGAGCGGTGAGGGAGTCGGGCTAGTAATCAGAAGGTTGCCAGTTCGATTCCCGGCAATCTCCCTCTGATGTCAGCGGTACAGCACACATCTTCCTCTGATGTCAGCGGTACAGCACACATCTTCCTCTGATGTCAGCGGTACAGCACATATCTTCCTCTGATGTCAGCGGTACAGCACACATCTCCCTCTGATGTCAGCGCTACAGCAGGCATCTCCCTCTGATGTCAGCGGTACAGCACACATCTTCCTCTGATGTCAGCGGTACAGCACACATCTCCCTCTGATGTCAGCGGTACAGCAGGCATCTGCTTTTGACCACACAGATCTGGAGGCAAGCATGTTTCTAGTGTGTACATGTTCGTCTGTGAGGACAGACTAGGCCAAAACAGTGCCTGGGGCAGAGTATGCCCACCCTCTACAGGGTCTGGGGTATGAGGGCAGAGCAGGCCCACCCTCTACAGGGCCTGGGGTATGAGGGCAGAGCAGGCCCACCCTCTACAGGGCCTGGGGTATGAGGGCAGAGCAGGCCCACCCTCTACAGCGCCTGGGGTATGAGGGCAGAGCAGGCCCACCCTCTACAGGGCCTGGGGTATGAGGGCAGAGCAGGCCCACCCTCTACAGGGTCTGGGGTAAGAAGACAGAGCAGGCCAACCCTATCAGGGTGAACAGGTGACTGTAAGGGACTCAGGACTGTAGACAATTTACATAATTGTAAATTCTCATGCTTGTATGTTAGTGTGTGTGTTAGTGTGTGTGTGTCAGGGTTTGTTGTTCTGTGTTATTGAGTCTAAGCCTTGACTACACCAAATTTTGTGTGCTAGAATATGTCTGTGTGTGATTTCTTTTCACATGTTTAGCTGTTCAGCTGACCTGGCACATCGCATTACACACAGTGGATTGTGTATTACCTTAAAATCCACATCACTCCAAACTGTTTATGAGCCAGTGAGCATCTGGATGAGTGTATTAAACAAACACTTTTGACAGTCGCACTAAATAAACAATTAATTCAGTCTGCCTGATTAAACGAGCCACTGAACCGTACAATATTCCAGGTTGTGTTATTGTTATTTTCCAGCCCTGCGGTCGTTTAATGACGCTCTGATTCGCCTCTTAGGCCAGCTTTAATTAGAAGATGTTGTTTGTGGTAAGCCTGTCAGATGTATTTCTGGCTGAGTGCTCCTCTGAGGTCCTGTGTCAGGGGAGAGAGCTTAGATCAGGGGTCTCCTGTCAGGTAGCAGGGGGCTGGGGTCAGGGAGGCCGGATACAGGGGGCTGGGAGGCTGGATACAGGGGGCTGGGAGGCTGGATATAGGGGGCTGGGAGGCCGGATACAGGGGGCTGGGAGGCTGGATACAGGGGGCTGGGAGGCCGGATAAAGGGGGCTGGGAGGCCGGATACAGGGGGGCGGGGCCTCTCCTGGACTCCCCTCACCTCCAGGCTCTTCCTATTGATGCATGGCCCCCCCTGGCCTCCCTCCTGAACAGCCCCCTGGCCTCCCTCCTGAACAGCCCCTGGCCTCCCTCCTGAACAGCCCCCTGGCCTCCCTCCTGAACAGCCCCCTGGCCTCCCTCCTGAACAGCCCCCTGGCCTCCCTCCTGAACAGCCCCCTGGCCTCCCTCCTGAACAGCCCCCTGGCCTCCCTCCTGAACAGCCCCTGGCCTCCCTCCTGAACAGCCCCCTGGCCTCCCTCATGAACAGCCCCCTGACCTTCCTTAACTGAAACCTACCCCCACATACACACATGCTTAGTGTATACAAACACACACACTAAGTGTACATGCTCACACACACATACGTATGGTACACATCAGCACACATACACAATAAGTGTAGGTACAAACACTCACACACGTGTACACAGACAGGTACACACTGAAACACACACACAAGATATACACTAACACACTTAAGATACACTCAATCATACACACACCGCTCTCCTAACCCCTGGAGAGAGTTCTCTATCAAACCTGACAGAACACATTCAACATAAAAACATGTTTTGAAGGATTGCATAACCTCCTCGTGTAGACCGCCCTAATAGATTAGATCCAAAATAAAAACATGTTTTGAATGATCATATTACCTCCTCAAACTTTTCCTGCCCTAATAGGATAAATGGATAATTAAAAACATGTTTTTTGGGGGGAGGTGCTTTATAAACATGTTTTTAACTATATTCACTCCTCAAACGTATGTTTCCCTAATAGAATACATACAAAACAAAAACATGTTTTGAATCAGATTACTTCCTCACTTCTTCAGCAATTAATTTTTGTACTTTGTTTGTAAGCTAGTTTTGTTGCTTACTGTGTCCTGTGTTTGTAGGCATTAACCGCTGTAGTTCTGTTAAAAACTTTGCTGTTTAAGGCCTTGATGGTCTGATGCACTAACTATACTACTGTTTGTAAATTTGGATGAAAGTATCTGCTAAATGTTTACATATCAATGTAGTCTGGGCTTGGTCACTAGTTAACTGTTCTAAAGGGTTCTCATCCTATTGACCTCAGCATCCCAGTTAATGGTGCATTTCCCAGAGCTACTAATATACAGAAAGAATGGATGCGTAATGTTATGTACTCACTTAACAGACTTGTTTCCAGTACAGAGGGAAGGTTTTATTTTTGCAATATCTTGATCTACAGTCAAATGTTCGACCACTGAGCTAATCTAGTTAGTATTACAAAGATGGTCAAGGTTTGTCACGTTTGTCCTCAGCTGTCCCACAAATCCTGACGTCATACGAGGAACACAGGGCCCTAACACATGGACTCTAGCGCCCCCTTGTGGCCTTATGTTTCACATGATTTTCTTAAACTCCACCAGTCATAGGAAACAGATGCTTATCATGTAACATAACCAGTTCAACTATATTTGTTCTAAATAGAAAGTCCCTCATCCATCATTCAATTATCCTCATGTAGATTCTACATCAGGTTTCAGTTATTGTGTAAGACCGGCCAAGCCAGAAACATCTTGGGATGGGGCTGAATCAGGGGTAGAGCAATTGACTGCACATCAAGAGGTCACAGGTTCAAATCCCCCCACCCATGGTTTGGATGACAGTGTCTGCTAAATGTACAGGTTCTATTATTATTATTAAATGGCATGGTAGTTTATTTCCTGTTTCCGTGCGACGTGGGGCGGCTTGATGTAAATATACAACCCTGAAGAAATGTGAGCATTGGCTTTAGTACAACCCATCTTCACACCCACCCTTTAATTTCAGAAAAGACACGCTACGCCTACACCTAGGCCCCAGGACAGCCATGTTAGTGTGAATCCACATTTCTGCGATGAAAAACTCTTTGAACTTTATCGTATGCTTGTTTTATGTTGAATATTGAAATACCCTTCACGTAGGCCTACACTATCCATCTCAACATGTACCCTTTTCTCTAAGCCGTTATTTTCTAAATATCTTATGTCTTTGTCAAATTAAAATCAACAAAGAAGGCTCGCTCTGCCTTCAAAGTTCATATTTTGTAATCATGTTTTGATAATGAAGGAGATATTCCTCTGGGAGGTTTTTGCCCACCTGTTGTCGCTTAATCACATCTTTATGCCTTGGAAATTAATTAAAGTTACACGCCACACCTGGTGAATTTCTTTTCATAGCCCCGAGTGTTGATGTCATCATTCGGGAAGGAAACATGAACATGTTTCTGCTTGCCCGGGACGCTCCATCGTTTCGGCAGAGACTCTGGGGTAAATGGTAAATTGTCAGGTTTGTGGCGTCATCTCTCCGCCAATACCGGTCCCTCGGTAACATTTTTAATCGCTTCACCTAGCCTTTGTTACACTTGAGTGCGCGCTGCAGTTCGTGGTTCATTAAAAAAGAGCTTTAGGCTAATCCTGAGACCCAGGCACACAGGTGATTTGGCAGGTATTCAAGTTCACAAACAATCCTCTCTTCTCTCGTCTCGAGGGGGGAACACGCCTAATTGTTTTTCAACGGATACTTTGCTACTTTGCAACTGTCAAAGCAGCTCCTCATAAGTAGGCCAAGAACTGTGATATCCTGGAGGTCTTTAGGTTCATGCCTAACTTTAAAATGTCTCTTTTTTTCCCTTTCTAGTGAAATGTTTAGTTGACCATTAATATTCTTTTCAGCTATGTAGGGCCTACCAGGGCTGGTCTGGGACCAAAAAATGGCCCTGGCATTTTAGTTCAGATAGGCCCACCTCAATTGGTCGGACACCAACCACCAGTACACCATCCTTGCGGTAATTTTTTGGACTCAAGAAACAGAGGGCCAGCCCAGTGTCCGTATGGAAAATGAACCGCTGTGCGTGCTTTATGGGCAGGTCGCCAATTTTAAGTAAAAAATATTTCCAGTCCAGCCCTGGGGCCTACTGTAGCCTAACTATTGTAAGATTATCAGACGTGTAACCTAATTAAGCCTGTAACAAACTACAGTGCTTGAGTCCATTGCAACTGGGGCAGTTTAAAAAAAAGTTTAAACTCTTCAAATATCCAAACATTTGGAGAAAGACAAAAAATGTCATGGGTGGTATACTACATTGAAAGGAACTGTTGCGACCATATCCATTGATCACTATGCGATCGATCATTAGAAGAGAGGACGGGAGATATAGCCTACAGTTTACCAGCTCAAAAGAAACAAAATACTTCCACAATGCAATAACCTACTCGAGATTAGCCCATGTATATTATTTTTTGTCCGTAGATGTAAAGGGAACTAAACTTAAATGACCTGTCAGGCAAGTTGTAGTAGATAAGACGCCTAATTGATTTATCAAATGCAACTTTCGTTTTACATGCGCTACTGCTCGTAACCCGCCATCCACACTTAGAACTGGAGTCCCAATGTTAGCCTGTATATAAAACCACAATAGACATTGTCAAACCAGTAAGATAATATTCACTGCCTATCAGGCTACACACTGCCTGTCTAGTCATTCCGAAAGATGTTAGGCTAAGCATGAACATATCACATGAAGTCGCTTGCCTAGTCCAGAATGTCCAAAATAATTACACTTGGCTCTCATTTTTACAATAGGCGGACCGTGTCCTGACAATAAATGAAGAACCTACATGTTTTTCCAGGATAACTAAATCTAATTAGACCATGATGTCCCTGTGTGTTTAGGCCTGTACTTTTGACTGGGGACAACAACGCGATAAATCAGCCGACTAAGTTGATAATTTCAGGCTACTTAACTGCAGTCCTTTAGCCAATAAATTACATTTTGCTAAATGATTGTAAGACTAAACAACAAACGTTTTAAGGAACCAGCTGCTAGTTAGACTTTTTGTCCGACTTGAGACGGTACCGAGACTAGGTCACTGTGACGTATCCATCAAAGTACCGCGAGATCGATTTGTGAAATCAAGGGACATTTAGAATAGATAAAAATGTAACTATGACATTAATGCGATTAATCGCGATTAAATATTTTAATTGTTTGACAGCTCTAATTTATTTTGACACCTTCAGTTTCACCAATGCTCAAATCCGGACCAAACAGTACAATTTAATTAAATATTTGCCTTTGACAGACCGCGATAGCCTATATTGTTGAAGAAAGGGTTTGTCCTTCTCTTCACCAATGGAAAAACTACATTTAGTTGAGTTCTGGTTGAATTATCCAATCTGCAGATTGGAGAAAGAGTTTAACAGAGCCCAAAACATAAAATGACAAATTTCAGTGCACTGGTTCGTGCAAGTTCTAATGCAAAAACAATTAAATTTGCAAAAACATGTTGAACATGCAAAAACTACAATAATATCTGAGATTTCTCAACGACAATCAGGCGAAAGAGACAAATGTAGCCGTTTAGCTCCATAGACTCCCATTCCGCATGCACCCGCTCGCGATCGCCCCCAGTCGAACCCCGGCTCTCCTTAAAGAGGCTCCGGCCTGAGGTCTTCAGAATCAACAGAGCAGGCTCCCATGCGCTGTAGTTGAACGGAGCCAGTTAGTTGCGATAGCCAATCAGATCTTGAGTCTGCGACACCAAGGCCAGCTAGAAGGTCTACGCTGAACTTGACATGTACGCGTCCTGTGATTGGATAAGCACTCCTGAGAGCCTGAAAGATGGCAATCTGTTAGCGAGAGAGATCGATCCGTTATCTACCAACTGCCAGGGTCGGCTCCAAATGGAATGCTTTGTCCCCTCAAAAGATAATTTTGATAAAGTATAAATAAGAAATACTGGCATTGATTATAAATTAAATATCAAAATGGCTACACTTTCCTGCAGAATATGCAGGTCTGCTCTTATTTTGACTCTCATACATGCTTTGTAAATAGGTGCCCCCCTTGTGAAAAAAATGCCCCCCCATTTAATTCCTTCTGGAGCCGAGTCTGCCACTGTTTATTATTTCTGTTATATATTTTTAACCCAAGATGGCTGAAGGAGGAGAAAATATAGATTTGTTGGCAGATATACTTGCCAAGCAATTTTCAAGACAGACCTTTCAGGAAATGCTGGATCTTGTAATAACGTGTTCAATTGTTTTGCTTTTGTATATTCTCAAAAACAAATGCAAATAATCAGTTTACTTTGATTTTCAATGAATAGTTTGTTTCGTCATCGTCTCGTTGGTCTTATATGAAACAGCGACAATGTGCATTTTATTGGACAAACTTGTTGGAGCTCACATATCGTACTTTTGGAGGGCTTTGGTGAACAAACTTTGTTGACTCATCTCTTAAAATTGCCTTTTATGTATGAGTTTTTGACAGTATCCGTGATCTTAGTTTCCTACTCTTAATTGTGAATGCGAGCTTATTGATTTTAAATGCTCCAGAAATTAAGTTTGGCTCGACTAGCCTTTATTAAGGTGATGTAAGTGTGATTCTGTATAATTCTCGAGCCGTGGTGTCATATTGATGCTATTATGAGGTGTATTCATTTAGGTAAGACTAATTATGACATCACTGACGGCCTAGACAGGACATGGGCTGTGTTCGAAATGTCTTAAAATGCGTCCTTCCTTCCTTCCTTCCTTCCTTCCTTCCTTCCTTCCTTTTAAGACAGCGAGGTCTGTTCGAAATGATTAAATCTTCTCTTCCTGTCTAATAAGATACCTTGAAATACGTCACATAACGGTCATTTTTTAAGAGAGCATCTGAGCTGCCTTGCTGTCTTAATGGCAGCACGTATTACCCATAACTCTGTGCGCGGGGTTACCGTGAGCAACAAGTTAAACAGAATCCTTTGACCGCCATTGCTCTAAGTTTTTACAATTCATATTTCAGCTAAACGGTACTTGTAAATCAGCATCTGAATAAAAATGTATCGAGAAATGGGCAGTGTAGTTGCTGAAAATGTACTTATTTTATTGATAACACTCCTAATTTGTAAATTTGCTCCGACTTTTCGATAACGTACAGTACCTAGCATCGCAGTGCAGAGCAAACACTAGCTAGTTGCTGCGTTTTATCATAATCCTATCAAATGAGTGAAATACAAACACAAATGTTATGAGCTATTGAGCCTATATCTAACACAAGTTTAAATACAGCTTAACTTGACTTACTGTGACAATAAACTCAATGCAATTGACTGCCGTCTGACAAAGTGCGCTAGTGCGAGCACACAACTACACGCAGCGCGATGACGTACATCTTGTCTTAATAGGATGTTCGAAAACAACGGTTTTTAAGATACCTTACCCCGAAGAGAGCTGTCTCGTTAGACACCTGTCTAGTAAGACATCAATGATTAAGACAGCTGTCTACGTTTTAGAACACAGCCATGCCCGCTATAGCGAAAAACAGGAACATCTGCCTGTCTCACAGGCACGTTTGCAGCCGCAGTGCATCACATGCAAAACACTGTCAGGGGCCGAATTTCTGGTCAACCAGGTGACGTGCAAGGTCCCATCGTCTATTTGACAACCAAATCCATCCATGTTGACAAAAAGCAGTTACCTTATTGGTGTAGAACGATCACGTATCAAACTGTGCCACCAAAATCCAATTTCGTTCTGAAGAAACTAGTTCTGCATGAAACATAGACGCATCGACAATCGACTGGAATTTTAGCAAATTTTTTTGGTAGCTTAGCACGACTCGTTCTTTTTTATGAGCTAAAGATTTTCTAGATACCAGACTGTGGAGCGGGATGAAACAATAACAGGGTTCACCTTACGGCCTTACTGCTTTAAAGAACTGAGAGATGTCATGCTAGCTAGCAGTGCTAACGTATTGCTAGCAAAAACAACTGTGAAGAGGATACTGTAGTCTAGCGAAACAAAAATTAAACAATGTGATGCAAAGTCAGTTATGAGCTAATTATGCAGGCTAATGTTTAGTGTAATTTAGTGCATTCTTTGCACACACCATTTTGTATATTTGTAAATTTTTTATATAACAATCCTCTGCAAACTGTTTGAAAAAGAACAGGCACTGAACACAAAAAATAGTCCTAGGCCTACTTGGCACTGGATTGGATGGACTATCTGCCTATCACCATCCATCACGATCTGCCTATCACCATCCATCACTATCTGCCTATCACCATCCATCACTATCTGCCTATCACCATCCATCACTATCTGCCTATCACCATCCATCACTGGCTAATTTCAACCATGCCCATGGCTGCCAGGAGTTCCTAAGTGGACACTGGTTTGAACTTAGGTTGTGATCTCACAAATCCAGCTGTCTCGCAAATTTACAGAGCACAGCTAATTTTGGAGATCAAGAGGTCTAAAAGCATCAGTTTAATTAATTTATTATTAGTTATATTAATAATGTTATGTGTGCTCCCTTTTGTCGGCCTGTCCGCCTATCTACATGTCTGTCTGCCTGTAGGACTGCCTGTTGAACTGCATGTGTCTGTCTGCCTATCTCGCTGTCTGCCTGTGTGCCTGCCTGCCTGTCTCCTTTCTCCTCGCCCCTCCTCAGAATCTCAGAATCCTCGGTGGACATAATAGAGGTGTTTGATACAATGACCTCGTCAAAAACTCATGTTTTTCACCCTCTGTGTTATTTTCCTTCCAGTCCTCTGCGTCCCTTCTGAGAGCAGTGCATCCTGGGAGGTCTCATTAGGAGCCACTGAGCGGTCTGGGGGGGGGGGGGGGGGGGGTGTCATTAACCCAGCAGAGAGAAACCTGCCTGGAGACACAAAACACACCTGCCTCTTCATCCCTCTCTCCCCCACACCAGGGAACACATTACTGTGTAAAGGGCCAACTGTGACCCGGGGCGATACAACACACCTCTCCCCTCTCTTTCTCTTTCCTCCTCTCTAACCTCTATCTTTCTCTCTTTCCCTCTCTCTCCCCTCTTTCTCTCTTTCCCTCTATCTCTCTTTAGCCCTTTCTCTCTTTTCCTCTCCTCCATCTCTCTTTTATTCCCCTCACTGTCTCCCTATTCCTTCCTACCTCTTTATCTGATAAAGGCTGCAGGCGAGGGTTAATGATCTGCTCCCAAGCACCAACGCAGACTGTCACACACATTATGGCCTAATAAGCAATTAATTATAAACAAAACACAAAAAAACACATTCAAATGGTTTCTTCCCTAACCCTAATAGTCTTTGAAATCAGATTAATTACGTTTTTTTTTAGAAGCCTGATTACACTGTTTTAAAGTCCAACCTGGAGTCTGGGTTGTGCTTTTTAGAATGAGGTTATATCAAATAAAAACTGTTGGCTAGCAACTTTTGAACTGCTCCTGAACCCTATATTGCTTACAGCAAATCGTTTTATATATTTGTATGATATATATATATATGTATATATAATATTCCTCCTGTAGCAGGGGGCTGTAAGCCTTCTCCTAAATCTACTAGAATCAAGATGCTGTGCTAGTGAGAAGAACAGGCAGAGAGAAGTAGAGATGCCTTCAGAAACTCATCACACAGAACTTCCTATGTAGCAAATGTGTGTATGTATACAAAGGGAGCAAGAGAGTGTACAGGGAAAGAGAGAGCGTGTAGTTGGAAGGCACCTGTCTGCAGGGAGGTGAGGAGAGCAGGAACTTCTGCCTCTTCACATCAGTGCAGGATCACTGCTCTCTGCTCAGGCAGAACAGTGTCTCCCTGCGAAAGAACAAAACAAAACCATTCCTGTCACTCTCCATCATGGTGAGATGTGATTTCCTGTTTTCAGTTGCTGCCTCTACTTGCAGTGCAACTGGCGGCTTCTGTCTTTCCAGTGATCCACTGCCCAGGGGGGTTGGGACCTGAGATCCTGAGGGTTGTTTCAGCCAGTCAGCGCATATAAATGTCATCCCACAGACTAGAGAGGAACAGGAGGGGGGTTGGTGTGATGTGTGTTGGGGTAGGACTCAGAGAAGTGGCACGCCATCGGCTCTGGGTGAGGCTAGATTGAAGGAACCGCTCATTTTGAGCTAGGGGTTATGGGTGAGCTTCTGTGCTGTGGTTTGACTTGGCAGACATAGTTGGGAAGTCTTTAGGATCAATGCTTCGTTTCCTGTGTTTTGCGGTTCTGCTGTGTTGGGAAGTCCTCACCTCCCAGACCCAGGACCACCAGACCCAAGCCCAGTCCCACCAGGACCACCAGACCCAGGCTCAGCAATGCAGTTTGATCCCTGGCTCCATGTCAATGCCGGTGCTCCAAAGGCCAGGAAACATCACCCTGGGTGGCCTCTTCTCCCTCCACGACGCTGTTCTGGAGACGGACCTCTCCTTCACCACACTGCCTGCTGCCATGCGCTGCACGGGGTCAGATCTCCATCCTCCCGGACTAGGCCTCCTTCAGGGACGCCAACAACTAAGGGAGACACTGTAGATATATACTCGGGAGACACTGTAGATATGTACTCGGGAGACACTGTAGATATATACTCGGGAGACACTGTAGATATATACTCGGGAGACACTGTAGATATATACTCAGGAAACTAGGGGAGACACTGGAGACACTGTAGATATATACTCAGGAAACTAGGGGAGACACTGGAGACACTGTAGATATACTCAGGAAACTAGGGAAGATACTGTAGATATATAATCAGGAAACTAGGGGAGATACTGTAGATATATACTCAGGAAATTAGGGGAGACCCTGTAGATATATACTCAGGAAACTAGGGC
This sequence comes from Hypomesus transpacificus, assembly GCF_021917145.1. NCBI lineage: Eukaryota > Metazoa > Chordata > Actinopteri > Osmeriformes > Osmeridae > Hypomesus > Hypomesus transpacificus. The sequence goes on along the minus strand of NW_025813735.1, from coordinate 82,948 downwards.
AGACACTAGATACCTACTCAGGGAACTAGGAAAACACAATGTAGATATCGATTCAGGGTTGATATGAATATCCTGTGTGATTTACATCAGGGGATCTAGCCAGTTGTTGGTTCCTCTTATGGTTTAGTCAATGATGTGTTTATGCTTCTCTTGAGTTTCACATTGGAGGAGTTTCATCCCCTTCTCTCCTTCCTCCTTTTTTCCCTCCTCACCCTCCTCCTTTTCCCTTTCCTCCTCAGGTTTAACTTCCGGACGTTCCGCTGGATGCAGACGATGATCTTTGCGATCGAGGAGATCAACAGGAATGCTAGCCTGCTTCCAGGGGTAACCCTGGGTTACAAGATCTACGACTCATGCAGTACGCCCTACCACGCCCTCAGTGCCGCCATGGAACTGATGGAGGGGGACAGAGGGGTGGGGGAGGTCAAGGGGGGGCTGGGGGGCACATGCTCAGTTTCGGTTCCGGTGGTGATTGGAGACGGAGGGTCTACCCAGTCTCTGGTTGTAGCTCGTGTCCTGGGAGTGTTTCACGTGCCACAGGTGAGCTGCCTGTTCTGGTTTATCAGCCTGGAAAGGGAAACAGAGAAAGGGAGAAGGGGAAGAGAGGAAATGAGAGAGAGAGAAGGTGAGAGAGAGAAGGGGGGGAGAGAGTGTGAAGGAGAGGGAATGAGAGAAGACAAAGGGAGCGAGAAAGGGAGCAAGATGCAGCAGGTAATCTCTAGCTGTCTATCTTAACTGGCCTGGGGATATGAAGAATTTAAATGCACACATTATCTTGCTACCTGCTAATTTTTGTCTCCCAGGTGAGTTATTTCTCCAGCTGTGCGTGTCTGAGTGACAAGAGTCAGTTTCCTGCCTTCCTCAGGACCATGCCTAGCGACTTCTTCCAGGTCAGAAACACGCTTACTGTTTTGTCTTTATTGATATCTGTGTACTTCACAATTTTACATATGATTTAACACACATAATGTAAAATGTTTTTGTACATAAGTATTTGTATAGTCACAGGTTAGTACCCCTCATGGCCTGGAACTTTTTTTTTTATTCAAACAATTACAAATATTCTTTCTTGTCTAATAAGTCATAGTGACTGGTTATAGTCTCATTGTCTGTCTGTGTCCTTGTCTGAGTTCTGTGACTGTCTCTGCTCCCCCCCCCCCTTCTCTCTCTCTCTCTCTCTCTCTCTCTCTCTCTCTCTCTCTCTCTCTCTCTCTCTCTCTCTCTCTCTCTCTCTCTGTCTCTCTCTCTCTCTCTCTCTGTCTCTCTCTCTCTCTCTCTCTGTCTCTCTCTGTCTCTCTCTCTCTCTCTCTCTCTCTCTCTCTCTCTCTCTCTCTCTCTTTCTCTCTCTCTCTCTGTCTCTCTCTCTCTCTCTCTCCCTCCCTCCCCCTTTATCCCTCCAGGTAGATGCGTTGGTGCAGCTTGTCCAACACTTCGGCTGGACCTGGGTGGGCGTGGTCGCTGGTGATGATGCATATGGGAGAGGAGGAGCCCAGATCTTCGCTGAGAAGGTGGGTTGTGATCTTCTTGCATTACAGTAACAAGTCTCAGATGCTGTATTAAACATGTTTCACTAACTCTTCTGCCATCTTCCAAAATGTGTACATAAAAAAACATAGATTTTTGTACAATTAACTACTGATATGAATGAATAATATAATCATATTAAACCTTTGACTCCATACTTCCGCCACAAAAATTCATACATCTCAGAACGTAGATGTTTTTAATGACCATCCATGTGACCAGGTACAGAAGCTGGGGGCTTGTGTGGCTCTGCATGAGATCATTCCCAAAAACCATGAAGAGGCTGCCATGGCTGCCATCGTGGCTGACATCCGAGCCTCCAAAGCTGGGGTGGTCCTGGTGTTCGCCCTGGAGCAGGATGCTGGAGCTCTGTTCGATGAGGTGCTCAGGTCAGCCCAGCACCCTGTTATGAAGGATTAGAAGTGCACATTTCAAACAGTATTTCAGAGTTCAGAGCTAAGGATGACTTCTGTATTTTAACCACGACATCTCCACTTCAATATCACAGTGCGTTTCATCACTGAACAGTAGCTCATTGTTCTCGATTCGACGTCAAAGAAATTAGGTGACAGGTTTTCTGCGATTTTTACTGGATCCGGGTGTTGTTAGAGTAAAGTCTGTCTCCAGACAAAGGCTGACGGGGGTCCAGTGGCTGGCCAGCGAGGCCTGGAGCACGGCTTCAGTCCTCTCCATGCCACCCTGTTACCGACCCATCCTGCTGGGCTCCATGGGCTTCGCCATCCGCCGGGCGCACATCACAGGCCTCCAAGACTTCCTGCTCCGCCTGCATCCCTCCAGCCCTGAAGCCCCGCTGGACCCCTTCCTCGGGCCCTTCTGGGAGGCTGTGTTTGGCTGCAGCCTGAGCCAGGGTGAGAGTGGGGGCCACGGTGGGGGTCTACCAGAGGTGGGGGAAAAAATCGATTCACATTCGAATCGCGATTCAGTCTTCTAGCAATTCACAAAATAATTTTTATTTCATTTTTTGTATTATTTAAAGTAATCAATTTTTAATCGAATCGTGACCCCAAGAATCGTTTCCAATCGAATTGTGAGCTACCAAAAGATTCCTACCCCTGGGGTCTACCTAGTTATAATCATCAAGTAAGTCATCAGCCCCATCAAGTAAACAGGTATAATCGCTGGGTCGATCTGTCCATTCCTCGACAGGGTCCATCGTCCCTCCGTGTTCAGGCAAGGAGAACCTGGGCAACGTGAGGAACATCTACTCAGACGTGTCACAGCTGAGGATCTCCTATAACGTGTACAAGGCAGTGTACGCCATCGCCCACGCTCTGCACGACCTGAGGGGATGTGAGGCTGGCCGCGGGCCGCTTCCTCTGCAGGCCTGTCTAGACGCACACAACTTTCAGCCCTGGCAGGTAGGCAGGACTGGCACTGGCAAAGAATTCGAAAGTAGGACTTGATTTCACAAAACTCCATCTCTTGAAAGGATTATTACGTAGTCATTTAGCAGACCGAATGTCATCTATCCAAAACGTCATTCTGCACAAGGTGGGATTTGGACCTTTAACGTTTTGATCTGCAAGCAAATACTCTAACCCAGGGTGCGAATTATGGGGGGGAAGGGGGGGGTCTGACCCCCTAATTAAGACTTGGACCCCCCCAAAAGAGGTAAAAACAACAGATCGGGGGGGGTCGATACACGCCCTGGAGAAGGAGTTGACCCCCCCGATTGTCATTGTATAATTCGCACTCTGCTCCAACCACTGAGCTGAACCCATTCCGTCCTTTTGAATTGTTCTTAGCTGCTGCATTACCTGAAGCAGGTGGACTACACCAACGCGTTTAACGAGGAGACCAAGTTTGACGAAAACGGGGACCCCGTAGCCATGTACGACCTGGTGAGCTGGCAGGAACGGGCCGACGGCCAGGTGGACTTTGTGACGGTGGGAAGGTTTGACCAGACCATCAGCGTGGCCAGGAGGAAGCTGCAGATCCAGGAGACGGATATCGTCTGGAGCAGCAACCAGACCACAGTAAGACCCTCTCTAATGGTCATGAGCAGCAACCAGACCACAGTAAGACCCTCTCTAATGGTCAGGAGCAGCAACCAGACCACAGTAAGACCCTCTCTAATGGTCAGGAGCAGCAACCAGACCACAGTAAGACCCTCTCTAATGGCTCAACATGTTTGTAGCATGTTATGTTGGGTACATTTGAGATTGTATTCATTATGGGATGTGTTTTGCTCTGTGGAACAGCATTTGACTGCAGATCAAGGAAACCCCCACCTTTTATGTCACGTTGAAAAGAGTAATATAACCAGGTTGGCTTTATGATTACACAGTACTTAAAATTAATACTTTAAATCAAATTCTTTGAGTTCTATTAGGTTTTCTAATCAAATTGTAAAATTCAGTCTCGTCGTGTTGTTTTACCCCAGCCGGTGACCTTTGACCTCTTTCTCTGACCTCTATTGGGGATCTCTGACCTATTTAGTTGGTGTTCTCCCTGCCTGTCAGGCTCCCCTCTCCGTCTGTAGCTCCAGCTGCCTCCCAGGAACCAGGAAGGCCATCAAGCCCAACCTGCCTGTATGCTGCTTTGACTGTGTGGTCTGCACAGCAGGGGAGATTAGCAATGAGACAGGTGAGACTGTGTGGTCTGCACAGCAGGGGAGATTAGCAATGAGACAGGTGAGACTGTGTGCTCTGCACAGCAGAAGATGCCGGGGAAAAGGTTTAGTATGTTCTATTACTTATACTACCATTTAGTGTGCCAGAAAAATATTGAGTATTTCCCAATACATAAGTGCGTATTACTACTGAGTAAAGAGACAGGTGACATGGGAATAGCAGTTTTTTCTAGTCTAACTTTCTTCCTTCCTCTAGATAATTGGTAGCAGCTGTGTAGGTACCAAACCTGGCTCTTGTATCTCAGAGAGAGGGAGGGAAGGAAGTTTGGATTTCAGACAACTTGCCAAGCGGCGTTGTGAAATACTAAACACCACGATGACCCACTGACGGACCGTAGCGACCATGATCCCTCCTGTCCTTCCTGTCTGACCACTGGTTCCTGCTTCCCCAGATGCTATAGACTGCGTGCGCTGCCTGCCAGAGTTCTGGTCCAACCCTGACCGTACCGCCTGCATCCCCAGGCAGTTGGACTTCCTGTCCTACAGCGACACCATGGGCGTCACGCTGCTGGCCCTGGCTCTGACGGGGTCCTTCTGCACCACCTTGGTCCTCCTCATATTCGCCTGCCACAGACAGACGCCCATCGTCAGGGCCAACAACTCAGAGCTCAGCTTCCTGCTCCTCTTCTCCCTGACTCTGTGTTTCCTGTGTTCTCTCACCTTCATCGGCCGGCCTTCTGAGTGGTCCTGTATGCTGCGCCACACAGCGTTTGGGATCACTTTTGTCCTCTGCATCTCTTGTGTTCTGGGGAAGACTATAGTGGTGCTGATGGCCTTCAGGGCTACACTTCCAGGAAGTGATGTCATGAAATGGTTTGGGCCTCCACAGCAACGAGCCATCATCCTCATGTGCACACTGGTACAGGTAGGAAAACTTCAAGGAGTATCTTTTAGAAGTGTGACTGTTATTTCAACATTACACCCAGATTAGTGTTGATTGAATCATGTAAGGATAAGTGTTGAGTCATGTGAGACGTAGAGTGTTTGACTGCGGATCATCAGGTTGTAGGTTTAAATCCCCCTATGTACGCTTTGGAGAAAACCATCTGCCAGAAGAATTCACTGTCCTTATGTGTGGAGGGTATGTTTCATCTGAGTGTGTTTCAGACAAATGTGTGCTTCAGACCAATGTGTGTTTCAACTTGGCCTGTCCTCCTTTGCGGTCCAGGTGGTGATCTGTGTTGTGTGGCTGGCTGTGGCCCCTCCCACCCCTCACAGACTGATGAGCCATGAGGATGCCCAGATCATCCTGCTCTGTGATGAGGGCTCGGCCCTGGGCTTCTCCCTGGTCCTGGGGTACATCGGCCTGCTGGCCTCGCTCTGCCTCCTCCTGGCCTTCCTGGCCAGGAAACTCCCAGACAACTTCAATGAGGCCAAGCTCATCACCTTCAGCATGCTGATCTTCTGCACCGTGTGGGTGGCGTTTATCCCAGCTTACGTCAGCTCTCCGGGGAAGTTCACGGTTGCCGTGGAGATCTTTGCCATCCTGGCCTCCAGTTACGGACTTCTGGTCTGCATCTTCGCCCCAAAGTGTTACATCATCCTGCTGAGGCCTGAGAGGAACACCAAGAAACAGATGATGGCCAAATAACATCAAGGCCTTCTGTATGATAAAAATTTGCTATTGCTTTTAGTGACTTCATTGAGGTCTGTGAATTTTACTGAGAAAACCTGTAATGTTAATATACTGTAAGTTAATGTTGTTCACAAAGCACACTTTGCCTCTAATCACTTACTAGTCAGCTCAGCCGTTTCTTTAGGCAAAAACTTGAAAAATAATAAAGTATACATTGTTTTGGAACAATTAACAAATATTGTTCCTTTTCTGTCTGTCTGAAGTAACACTGTAGACCCATTCTGGGTCACTTGTAAATTGAAATGTGAATCCTAACTTCTATTATTTAATATTAGCTCATTGAAATCTTAAATTTTAATATCCATTCTTATCTTACAGTAATACAAAGTTTATTTATATGTATGTCCTATCAGGACACTGTCTTTAGTTTTCATCAGGCAGTTTTTCTGATATCAGATACTGTTGTCTCTGTGTTTTCTGTGTGTTGACAAAAACAATTGCTCACACTTTTATTGTCTTTGATATTTGGGGGAAATTCCTCAGTCTTGTGCGGTGTTATTTTAGACATAAAACCCAACCTAGGCCACGTCGTTGGTGGAGACAGACATTCTTTGTTACTCTCGTTCTACAACAGGAATTGTAGAAGAAAAGCAACACACTTTGGTCTCAGAAGGCTGTAAATTATTACTACCAGCCCACATGGGTTTTCTCCAATTACCCCACCCCTTCTCAGACATAGTAAACAGACACAATAACAGTTCTAAACACTATGTGCTTTATTATTATTCAAAATACATTGAGACATAACATGCTACGTAGATGTCTCTGTCAAAAGAAATCTCCGGAAGCTGAGAGGTAAATTGGCAAAGTGTAGCGCTCACTTTCTATCACATATTAAAACATTCAGTTCCACAAAAGGTTTATCAATAGGCTAGCAATCTGTCACAATGAGAAACATATATCACTGCACCATTATGCAAAACGCATGGAACTCTGAGAGGTCACTAAGCTATAGCAAAGTATTGAAGGCCTTGATGTTATTTGGCCATCATCTGTTTCTTGGTGTTCCTCTCAGGCCTTAGCAGGATGATGTAACACTTTGGGGCAAAGATGCAGACCAGAAGTCCGTAACTGGAGGCCAGGATGGCAAAGATCTCCACGGCAACCGTGAACTTCCCCGGAGAGCTGACATAAGCTGGGATAAACGCAACCCACACCGTGCAGAAGATCAGCATGCTGAAGGTGATGAGCTTGGCCTCATTGAAGTTGTCTGGGAGTTTCCTGGCCAGGAAGGCCAGGAGGAGGCAGAGGGAGGCCAGCAGGCCGATGTACCCCAGAACCAGGGAGAAGCCCGCAATGGAGCCCACAGCACACTCCAACAAGATCTTGGGCCCCTGGTCTCCTCTGATGCCCCTCTCTGTAGGCCGAGGGGGGGCCAGGGGGGGCCACAACACACAGATCAGCACCTGGGAACAGAAAGCCTTCAGTTATAACCCTGAAGCCACTGCTTGGTAGTTCATTACATTGTAAGCTTGTCAGGCCCACCTGTACCAGCGTGCAGAGAGAGATGCCCAGCCTCTGCTGGTTGGGACCCAGGTACCGCATCAGGTTCTCTCCAGGGAGGGTGGAGCGGAAGGCCACCAGAACCACCACGGTTCTGCTCAGCAGGCAGGAGAGGCACAGCACAAAGCTGATCCCAAACAGGGTGTGTCTCAGCATGCAGGACCAAGGCCTGGGCTGACCAATGAATGCCAGCGCACACAGGAAGCACAGCTTGAGTGACAGCAGAAGCAGGAAGCTCAGCTCTGAGTTGTTGGCCCGCACCTAAAGAGATTAATAAATACAAAAACATTATAAAGGAAACCTAATTTTTAAGACAACAATTATGTAATGATGTAACAGCAGTGTAGCATGTTCTAAATCACCCAGTGTACTCGTACCAGTGGCGTGTGTCGGTGACAAATAAAAGTAATCAAGGTTGCGGCTGTTAGTGTTGCCCCGACAACAGAGATGACGGACAGGACGATTCCCATGCTGTCGCTGAGGGACAGGAAGTCCACCTGCTGGGGGATGCACTCAGTGTGGTCTGGGCTGGACCAGAACCTCTCAGGACACCGACTGCATTCCACTGACCCTGAGAGGGAAGGGCCAGAGTCGGGAGAAGAGCTCAGTTCTGATCAGAATCAGAGTCACTTAGAATCAGAGAGTCAGTATCAGAATTGGAATCTAGAATTAGAATCCCAGTCAATCCCAGGTACCTGTCTCTCTGCTGACCTCCCCCTCTGAGCAGGGCAGACAGTCGAAGCAGCAGATTGGTCGGCCCTTCTGTGCCGCCTTCCAGGTGCCAGGGGGGCAGGGAGTGCTGCACACAGACACGGGCACCTGGGGGAGTGTCCTGGCGTCATTAGTATGCTAGAATAGCATATCCTAGCATTAATAGCAATGCTAGCATCATATATCCTGTTATTGTTAGCAATAGCAATGCCAGCATCACTAATCCTGGCATTGCTAGCATCAGACAGTACGTACTGGCATCATTAGCAATGCTAACCTTACATACTGACATCATTAGTGTGGCACACAGGATATGTATGTAATTGGCCACTTGCTTATATGTAGATTTTTTACATATTAAAAAAGTTACAAAGGGCACGAGATCACCGCGGTTTTAAAACCAGTGGCCTCGCGCTGCATCAGCGTTCCTCAGTTGGCGGTTAACATCTAACCTGAGAAGCCACTAGCGACCAGCCGACTCTACTTTCATTATTCTTTCAGGTGGGTCAACGTCACACGATCGTTCATACGGTTGTAATACGTTTTGTATAGTGTACCTTTATACTGTAGCACATGTACATTGTAGTATATTTATATATATATAATTAGCTCTAGCTGACTTTCTAGCTTACTACTCCAAAGTAGGGCGAGTTAGCACTAGCTTGTAGGTTGTGGCCAAACTACACATGTCAAACCATGTCGAAGGGAGTCACTGTAGCATTTGTCTGACTCGACTGATATATATTAATGGCAGAGCTATGGTGTTTTTATTTGTAACATTTTCTGTTGTTATTGTTTCCTCCTAAATGTAGTCAAATGTACACGGTTAAAGCCAGGGGCGAGCAGTTAGTTTATCGTTTCCAAGGAAACCAGACAGCTCACAGGGTGTAAAGGCCGTTCACAGCAAGGATGACAACTGGTGATATTTCTGATTATTACTTTCCCAAAAATCTGAACACATTTTTCCATACACAACAATACACAAACAAGTTTTAATATATTATCAAACACTATCATTTGATTTACAGAACCACGTGACGTCATAACCTTTCAACTCAACAGTAACCTCTTCCAGATATTTTAGTTGACAAAATACCACCTGAATTACCGCATAGTATTGCTTCATTTTTGCACACAGTTTTTCATTTTTTTTTTAAAATCTTACCTCACGTCCACTCCCAGCACCCCACATCACTCTCTCGATTTCCAGGTGAAACTGGCCCCCCGATCCATCAGATGACACAAAATGTCCGACGGTGGCAAACTCCACCCCACCCTGTGGGGTCACGTGCCAGTTGATGATGTCATAGGAAGCAGGTGGATCTCCATTCTGGTCAAAGTGGACGGGATCACCCACATGTGTGGTGAAGTTCACACCTCTCAGGTACTGAACAATCTGTAACAGAGCAAACAACTCCCATTACAAGGCTTGACATAAGGCCGCTTGTCCGGGACAAATTTATTTTGGGAGAAATTGACTTGCCCCACTGGACAAGTTTGCCACATTTAGTGGCATAATCCATTGTAATGTCTACAACATTATTTTAGATATAGTATCAGTTGAACTAGCTTGCAATACTGAGGATAGCCTACCGAAGTTGAGTTAGCCAATGTTGTTAGCGAGGCTAGCTAGCTGTATATAACATTTCAATGGATCTTGAAGCTGTTTGATTGACAGAAATTATTATGAAATGTTATGTTCTACTAGCCATTTGCCTACTTTACTTTCCGAGCTCTGATAGTGTAACTGAGTGTAACTGAGACGGCACAGTAAATAATTCCTCTTTCAATTACATAAAAAATACGTTAATGTTAGCATTAGGATAACCTTTGGCTATCACATGCAAGGCAAGTACGAACCTTCGTCCACCATCTAGATAGCCGACCCACCATGAGACTATCTTGCTATAATTTACATGCTAGTGACACTATTTTGTGTCAAAACTGGAAACTGAGTAGGTTTGTCTGAACTTGTATAATACTTGTGTGTGTTAGCCCTCTTAACTTATGTTGGGATGCCCACTAGTGATGTGTCGTTCGTGAACGATTCGTTCATTTTGAACGAATCCTTATAAGGACTCGGGAGTAACGAGTCCTCTCCTTCGAGTGATTCGTTCATTTCCCGACTCGGTCTTTCTACGAGTCTTTGGATCATTTTTCACGTGACCTGCATAGGCTCTGTAGCTAGAGGAAACGAACGATTCGTTCCTTTCCCGACTCGGTCTTTCTACGAGTCTTTGGATCATTTTTCACGTGACCTGTATAGGCTGTAGCAAGAGGAAACGAACGATTCGTTCCTTTCCCGACTCGGTCTTTCTACGAGTCTTTGGATCATTTTTCACGTGACCTGCATAGGCTCTGTAGCTAGAGGAAACGAATGATTAGTTCCTTCCCCGACTCGGTCTTTCTACGAGTCTTTGGATCCTTTTTTCACGTGACCCGCATTGTATTTTTTAGTAGAGGAAACAGTTTCCTTATTCCCTTTCGCGTGGCCGCTGTTTTAGTAAGACGTGAATGAATGATATTCGCTCAAGTCATCATACTGACTGGTTTTGTTATTTTCACTTTACATTTACACTTACAGTTTAGTGCAGTGTAATTGTTTGACGTGATAATTAAATGCTAGTGTGATAATACATGACCAAATCATACAAACTCATGATACATTATTTTAATGCAGGAATTTATTTTGAAATATTATTTGCTGGTGCACATGTCATGCACTAACCTACAGTGGACGTATAAGGGCTATACGTCCTTTGCAGTGGACGTATAGCCCCCAACCCCCCCCCCCCCCCCCCCCCCCCCCCCTGAAATGAACAAATGACTCGAAAAAAGATTCGTTCATTTTACTGAACGAGATTCGAAGAACCGAATCAGTAAAAAGAACCGAACTTCCCATCACTAATGCCCACATGAAACTGGCGGGCCACCTGAGTTAGCAAGTGCATGGGTCTCCGACCATGTGGAGCCGACATGAGTCTCCGACCATGCGATGTGACAAGACAGTTTTTTGCCGTTATATTCACTAAATTCTAAACTGCCACGAAAAAGTAATTGACTTTCCTACAAATACATACCATAGACAGTCTAAATAAAAATGTTCAGCTTTTTATGTGCTTATTTAGTTGTATATAAAACCTCAAATCAGCAACTTCGGAAATTATTGTTAGGCGATGCTAGATATGATGATAAGAATTTGATCTACTGTATCAATCACTGGATCAATTCCATGGTCGGAGACTCATGCAGCCCAGTTGAGGGGGGAATTGCCGCGCTATCGTCAAAGTTAACAACCCCGTTTTAAACCGACATAACAAAATGCCAGAAATGAAGGTATGTTGTTATCACCAAACATTTTCTGGTTTTATTACATTTTCGTGTTTTGTAAAAATTGGTGACACCCCTTCACCAAGTTACATACAATCGGGCTGGTAGTTTTTGTGTAATCCAGTCAAAGGGCGTCCAAAAATACAGGAGCACACCCCACAATTTCCACAGAAATTTCCACAGAAATTGTACCCTCTCTAGTTATCATTTCAGATCCTCCTCTAACTTGCCCAAAGGACAAGTGGCCCAAACAATTAATGTCAACCCCTGCCCATTTTATAGTATTTGGTTGCTAATCATGAAAATAGATATAATAAACAGAATAAAATAGGTTCTAATCATTTGGATTGATAATCCCTTAAAGAAAAATAATCCTTTTGATTACATGTTTCTAAATCCTTATTCAGTATGATGTTGAAGGTCAGCTCACGTCTTTGGGCTGCAGGCGCTGGAGGTTGGGACACTGGTCTCCAGGAGGGCAGGCCAGCATGCCATGCAGAGCGTGGGCGATGGCGTACACTGCCTTGTACACGTTATAGGTGCCCCTCAGCTGTGACACGTCTGCGTACATACTCTCCCCCTCCACTGGGTTTGACAAATTGAAACAAGCAGATTTACATGAAAATCATGTCAAAGTGAGTCAATCAAGACCTTCATTGTTATGAACAAGACAGTTTTCTTGTAACAGACAACACTGACCTATGACCTCTGACCCTGAACACAGCCGAGCAGTGCCCTGACTGGCCTCCAAAGAACACTCAAACAGATCTTCCCACAATTCCCTGAGGAAGGGGTCGTGATGGGGCGAGGGCCCGCCTGGCCTCAGCTGGGTCAGGAAGGCTCCCAGCCCAGGGATAGGGGCCCTCCGGAGGGCAAACCCGATGGTGCCGGCCAGCGAGGGGAGGTTCTGGGGGACCGAGAGGCTGGTGAAGGTGACCCAGGCCTCGCTAGCGATCCACTGCTTGTCTGTGATGTTCTGACGCACCACCTCCTTCATGAGAGCCTGCAGGCAAACAGGAGGAGAGAAGTGACAACTGTCTGGAATACCGATCTGACGTTTCCAGTAAATCAAAAACATGATATCCCCTGCATCAAACAGGTCATTAGTAACGTGTATACTATGTTAACCTGAGATTTTAAGAGATGAAAAAAATATTAAGCATTTATGAATTAACATTTTATATACATTCTGTTAGAGCCTGTTTGCATCTGTTTCTCTTCCACAGATGTGGAACCTGCTGTACACATAACATGTGCTAAATAGACCAGATATTTTTCAAATGCATACATGGCAACAATACAAGATAATGCTGCAAGTGGAATCAAATACATTATGAGTATCGGAGACAGACCTGTATTGACGAGGCTCACCTGTGCATCCTGGGGGCTGGCAAACACCACCACAACTGTGGCAGAGGACCTCTGGATGGTGTCAACCACCCGACTGATCCTGCTCTGGGAATGGACCTTAAGGGACGGGAAAATTATGATTACAAAGAAAGACACTGAGGAGAAGTGAGACAGAGAGACTAATGAGAGAGAAAAAAGAGAGAGCAGCAGACACAAATACAAAATCAAAAACACACAGAAACAGATACCGACACGAAAACAATGAGGCAGGTCTTCAGAAAGTATTTTGGGGACCTCAGAGAAAGAGAGAGAAAGCCTATACCAATGGATAAACAGACACAGACTTGTCTAGAATACCTTTGGGATGACCTCAGAGTATGAGACACACACTCCAGAGCCCCTCAGCTCCTGCAGCAGCATTTGGACCCCGTACTTCCCGTAGTCATCGTCCCCAGACAACAAGCCCACCCAGGTCCAGCCCAGCTGGGACAGCAGCCAGGCCATGGCCCGCGCCTGGAAGGCATCGCTGGGAACAGTCCTGAAGAAGGAGGGGTACTTCCTACTGTCACTCAAACACGCACAGGAAGCAAAGTAGCTCACCTGAGGGGAAAGAAGAGAGAGAGAGAAAATGACAAAGGAAAGGGAAAGTAGGAATCTGATTTAAATTTAGGTAGGTAGGTGGGTAGGTACTATATTCATCTATGAGGGGAAATATCAGCGTAATAGTAGGTAAGATAAAAAAGATATACAAATAAATACACAGGGCTAACACAGGGTAATAAAGAGGGTAAATTCACGTATGCATGAAACAATTTAAACGCAGGTGACACAGCAATGGAAGCAAATCAGTATGATTACAGTATAATTAAAGCCATTACAATTTGCCATGACACACAAAGATGAAGTCTTTAGACATAGAAAAACTGTTGTTCTCCCTCATATTTGGGCACAGCATCGCAAAAAAAGGAAGGAAGTGGAAAGAATATTTATTAATAACCTCCCAACCTACCATAGGCAGGGTAAACACTCCCAGGGTCTGTGCCACCACGATGGAGGAGGAGGAGCTGGTGTCTCCGATGATGACTGGCACCTCGGGGGTTGTGCCACAGTCTGTACCTGATATGGAGTCTTCCTGCCCGGTCACCATGCCCAGGGCTGCCCCCAGGGTTATGCCCTCGGCCAGGCAGGAGTCTGAGGCCAGGTACCCCAGCCTGAGCCCAGGGAGGAGGCTAGGGTTACGGTTCACCTCCTCCACAGCAAAGATCATAGTCTGGAGCCAGCGGTATGCACGCTGGTAGAAACTGGAGCAGGGACACAAGATAGAGGGAGGGAAAGGAGAAGAAAAGAGTTCTGGGTTAGAGGACCTAGGTTTGCACAACTGCAAAGAGGGAGATTGAATCATTTCACAGATGACACTTTAAAAACAACTCTATACATTTGCTTTTACAAACCACTTACATGGTACAGTTCGTATTGCTGCGCTTGCTCCTAAACTCTAGCTCAGGTTCTGGAGCTTCCACATGGATGGGGAACAGGCCCCCGATCACCACATCCCCTGCCCGATATACACTGCCGGACACAGGCTTAGCCAACAGCCGGCAGCCCCCCCCTCCTGCCAGCCCCAGAACCAGCCCAGGGAGGCAGGCCAGCAACCACAGCCAGCCAGAGAGCCACATCACCTGGGGAGAGAACCAACGGAGAACCATCACATGGAGCTGAGAAAAGAAGACCAACTTAAAGGATGGACAGTGATCAGACACAGTAAGATAAAACAATCTATTCTCACTGTACATTTATTTTGTGTTCATGAAATTATACTTCACCTGAAAAAACATTTTAATTGGTAAACAGATTAATAAGAAAGAGAGCGATACAGAAAGAGAGGGAAACTCAGAGGAGACAGAAATGTTCCTGGGCATCCTCCTGCCTGAGAGAAGGGGAGAGGAAGAAAGAGGAGACAGCCAGGGTATCACTGATATAGGAAGAAATTAGCCTGGGGCTAAATAATCCATGGCCACCATGGGGCACCCAGTGAGATACAGCTGAGACAGGGAGGGCAGGGCATTCTGGGGGAAAGGGGTGTAATTGGGGAGAAGCCATGTGAGCGTATTGTAATAACGTGGGTTTGTAGCCTTGTGAAACCACATTGCCTTACTCTTCTTTTACGATTCCTATTGTTGTACGAGAGTAACAAAGAATTAGGGGTAGGGGACGCACAGACCTAGTTGGCTTTAGAAGGCTGTCACCAGGGCATGGAAGCTCCTATTGGGTCAAACGAGGTGTCAATCGAAAGGGCAGAGTGTGGCGGCCATTTGGACTTTCTCCAATTGTAAATACTCGAAGCACTCCTCTTATGAGCGATAGTGCGTGAAAGACTGAACAAAAATTAATTGGCGATGGCAGAATGAAGCAACAAGATCGTGGCCATGTGTGGATATAGTTCATTTTTTGGACAACTACTCGACATGGTTAGATAATTTGGACCTTTAGGAATGTCACCAGACAATTTTTGTTGGGATCTTTTGCATACCTGGACCACTGAACTTTTTAGTCGTTTGCTTTTGCTTTGTTTACATATTTGTGACTGGACAAAGATGTTGGTAATACTTGCTGTTGCGACTTGATCTTGAAATGGTTTCCATAAGTACAAGCACAAATATCGTAGCTTTCCAATGATGTAACATCCGTGTAGCAGTCTAAAAAATATATTTGTTAGAATTTAGTGAGTCGTAACTGAGGTAGGGAGGGGCAGCGTTTCTGACTCGGGGGCCGGAGTTTGAGGTTAGTAAGTTGTTTATTATATGGCATTTTTATCTCTTTTCATTTTGTAAATGAAAATAACTGGTAGGCTAATTGTAGCTAGCTCTTAAGTCTTCTCACGTTGTGTTTCAGGTATTGCCTAGCAACCAATTACTTTTGATAGAAAGCAGACATCACGGTTCTGCTAAAATGGCTTCAACACAAATAGAGACTCTTTTAGAAAGTTAACCATTTCTTCGTCGCTGTTGATGTCTTTAATATCGTCTGGTTAGTAAAACTCAGCTGACTCATCGATATCGCTCATTTTGAAGATGTCGTCTGAGGAGAGCAATAATCCGTATCAGACCGCAGACTGGCGATGAGGTCAATACACGGCTGGCATGACTACCCGTTAGCCAATCAGAACGCTCGTACTGTCATTGCCATATAGTAAATATTTTGATTTTTGTGTTTTTTTTTTTTTTTCAACAAGCATCAAGCAACAAGCATCAAAATAAATTGTGAAAAGTAATACGTAGATGATAATAATAAAAAATGTTACAGTGTACTGTAGACAGACAAGGATAGTCAGAATAACTACAGTTGTTTCTAAACACTGTCTTTTATTATTATTCAATAGTTATGCATGTACAACACACTATCTTTCGGACAAAGCAAGCTAGAATATTTAGACGTTATTGACAAAATAAAAGACCTTAAGGTGAATTGTAAGATATGAGAACAAAATGTGCTTTGTGAACAACATCCGGTAACATTAACTTATTTTAGCATTAGAAGATTTCTCACAGACCTCAATGAAATCACTAAAAGCAATAGCAAATTATTATCATTTAGAAGGCCTTGATGTTATTTGGCCATCATCTATTTCTTGGTGTTCCTCTCAGGCATCAGCGGGATGACAAAAGGATCCACAAAAGGTTTATCAATAGGCTAACAATCTGTCACAATGAAAAATATATATCACTGCACCATTATGTAAAACACATGGAACTCTGAGAGGTCACTAAGCTATAGCAAAGTATTGAAGGTCTTGATGTTATTTGGCCATCATCTGTTTCTTGGTGTTCCTCTCAGGCCTCAGCAGGATGATGTAACACTTTGGGGCGAAGATGCAGACCAGAAGTCCGTAACTGGAGGCCAGGATGGCAAAGATCTCCACGGCAACCGTGAACTTCCCTGGAGAGCTGACATAAGCGGGGACGAACGCCACCCACACGGTGCAGAAGATCAGCATGCTGAAGGTGATGAGCTTGGCCTCGTTGAAGTTGTCTGGGAGTTTCCTGGCCAGGAAGGCCAGGAGGAGGCAGAGGGAGGCCAGCAGGCCGATGTACCCCAGGACCAGGGAGAAGCCTGCAATGGAGCCCACAGCACACTCCAACAAGATCTTGGGCCCGTGGTCTCCTCTGATGCCCCTCTCTGTAGGCCAAGGGGGGGCCAGGGACAGCCACAACACACAGATCAGCACCTGGGAACAGAAAGCCTTCAGTTATAACCCTGAAGCCACTGCTTGGTAGTTCATTACATTGTAAATTTGTGAGGCCCACCTGTACCAGCGTGCAGAGAGAGATGCCCAGCCTCTGCTGGTTGGGACCCAGGTACCGCATCAGGTTCTCTCCAGGGAGGGTGGAGCGGAAGGCCACCAGAACCACCACGGTTCTGCTCAGCAGGCAGGAGAGGCACAGCACGAAGCTGATCCCAAACAGGGTGTGTCTCAGCATGCAGGACCAAGGCCTGGGCTGACCAATGAACGCCAGCGCACACAGGAAACAGAGCTTGAGTGACAGCAGAAGCAGGAAGCTCAACTCTGAGTTGTTGGCCCGCACCTAAAGAGATTAATAGTTACAAAAACATTATAAAGGAAACCTAATTTTGTAAGACTACAATTATGTAATGATGTAACAGCAGTGTAGAATGTTTTAAATCCGGCAGTATACTTGTACCAGTGGCGTGTGTCGGTGACAAATAAAAGTAATCAAGGTTGCGGCTGTTAATGTTGCCCCGACAACAGAGATGACGGACAGGACGATTCCCATGCTGTCGCTGAGGGACAGGAAGTCCACCTGCTGGGGGATGCACTCAGTGTGGTCTGGGCTGGACCAGAACCTCTCAGGACACCGACTGCATTCCACTGACCCTGAGAGGGAAGGGCCAGAGTCGGGAGAAGAGCTCAGTTCTGATCAGAATCAGAGTCACTTAGAATCAGAGAGTCAGTATCAGAATTGGAATCTAGAATTAGAATCCCAGTCAATCCCAGGTACCTGTCTCTCTGCTGACCTCCCCCTCTGAGCAGGGCAGACAGTCGAAGCAGCAGATTGGTCGGCCCTTCTGTGCCGCCTTCCAGGTGCCAGGGGGGCAGGGAGTGCTGCACACAGACACGGGCACCTGGGGGAGTGTCTTGGCGTCATTAGTATGCTAGAATAGCATATCCTAGCATTAATAGCAATGCTAGCATCATATATCCTGTTATTGTTAGCAATAGCAATGCCAGCATCACTAATCCTGGCATTGCTAGCATCAGACAGTACGTACTGGCATCATTAGCAATGCTAACCTTACATACTGACATCATTAGTGTGGCACACAGGATATGTATGTAATTGGCCACTTGCTTATATGTAGATTTTTTACATATTAAAAAAGTTACAAAGGGCACGAGATCACCGCGGTTTTAAAACCAGTGGCCTCGCGCTGCATCAGCGTTCCTCAGTTGGCGGTTAACATCTAACCTGAGAAGCCACTAGCGACCAGCCGACTCTACTTTCATTATTCTTTCAGGTGGGTCAACGTCACACGATCGTTCATACGGTTGTAATACGTTTTGTATAGTGTACCTTTATACTGTAGCACATGTACATTGTAGTATATTTATATATATATAATTAGCTCTAGCTGACTTTCTAGCTTACTACTCCAAAGTAGGGCGAGTTAGCACTAGCTTGTAGGTTGTGGCCAAACTACACATGTCAAACCATGTCGAAGGGAGTCACTGTAGCATTTGTCTGACTCGACTGATATATATTAATGGCAGAGCTATGGTGTTTTTATTTGTAACATTTTCTGTTGTTATTGTTTCCTCCTAAATGGCCAGAGTCGGGAGAAGAGCTCAGTTCTGATCAGAATCAGAGTCACTTAGAATCAGAGAGTCAGTATCAGAATTGGAATCTAGAATTAGAATCCCAGTCAATCCCAGGTACCTGTCTCTCTGCTGACCTCCCCCTCTGAGCAGGGCAGACAGTCGAAGCAGCAGATTGGTCGGCCCTTCTGTGCCGCCTTCCAGGTGCCAGGGGGGCAGGGAGTGCTGCACACAGACACGGGCACCTGGGGGAGTGTCTTGGCATCATTAGCATGCTAGAGGAGCATATCTGCACATCATTAGCAATTCTAGCATAGCATATCCTAGCATCATTAGCAGTGCTAGCATCATATACAGTAAACTGGCATTGTTAGGAATGTCAGCATAATTGATGTACCATCATTAGCAATGCTAGAATAGTATATCCTGTTATAATTAGCTCTGCTAGCTTCACAAATCCCGGGATCATTAGTAAAGAGATGATCAAGTATCCTTGCATAAGTTTTTACTCTTGCAAATATTTAGTGGACAATATACTCCTAAAATACAAAATACTATCAAAATGTTAAAAAATACCACTGCACCCTCCCCTTTGCATACATTTGTATTTCCTTGAGTCTTACCTCACGTCCACTCCCAGCACCCCACATCACTCTCTCGATTTCCAGATGAAACTGACCCCCCGATCCATCAGATGACACAAAATGTCCGACGGTGGCAAACTCCACCCCACCCTGTGGGGTCACGTGCCAGTTGATGATGTCATAGGAAGCAGGTGGATCTCCATTCTGGTCAAAGTGGACGGGATCACCCACATGTGTGGTGAAGTTCACACCTCTCAGGTACTGAACAATCTGTAACAGAGCAACTCCCATTTTACAGTATTTGGTTGTTAATCATGAAAATAGATCTGAATAAAATAGGATTGAATAATTTGGACCGATAATCCCTTAAAGAATAATCCCTTTCATTACGTGTTTCTAAATCCTTAGTCAGTATGATGTTAAAGGTCAGCTCACGTCTTTGGGCTGCAAGCGCTGGAGGTTGGGACACTGGTCTCCAGGAGGGCAGGCCAGCATGCCATGCAGAGCGTGCGCGATGGCGTACACTGCCTTGTACACGTTATAGGTGGCCCTCAGCTGTGACACGTCTGCGTACATACTCTCCCCCTCCACTGGGTTTAAAACGATCACAGAATTACACAAAAACATGGTTAACAGTGACGGTCAATATGACAAAAAGTATGACAATGCTATGCTTCATTTCGTGACGATCAACACAGTCGTTTTTATCCTGTAACAGACAACACTGACCTATGACCTCTGACCCTGAACACAGCCGAGCAGTGCCCTGACTGGCCTCCAAAGAACACCCAAACAGATCTTCCCACAATTCCCTGAGGAAGGGATCGTGATGGGGCGAGGGCCCGCCTGGCCTCAGCTGGGTCAGGAAGGCTCCCAGCCCAGGGATAGGGGCCCTCCGGAGGGCAAACCCGATGGTGCCGGCTAGCGAGGGGAGGTTCTGGGGGACCGAGAGGCTGGTGAAGGTGACCCAGCCCTCAGTTGCGATCCACTGCTTGTCTGTGATGTTCTGACGCACCACTTCTTTTAAAAGAAACTGTAGAATAAAAAACAGGATAAAGGAAGTTGCTTTTTTCTGGCAGAGAAATTGACAGATCTGTCTTTTACAGAATGTTGTATGTGGACCTCAGGTAAGTGCTACATACACCTGGCAGTCTCTGTGAAGATGTGACAATGGCAGATATCAGGGCCACATCAAATATAGGCATCGGGCATCTCTGCCCTACGATATTCTTCCGATGCATATAGCAACAATACAAGATAAAGCTGCAAGTGGAATTAATTGTGAGTATTTGAGAAAGACTTGAACTGACAAGACTCACCTGTGCGTCCTGGGAGCTGGCAAACACCACCACAACCGTGGCAGAAGACCTCTTGATGGTGTCAACCACCCGACTGATCCTGCTCTGGGAATGGACCTTAGGGGAGGAGAAAAGGATGATTAGAGAGAGAGAAGAGAAGTGAAACTGAAGAGAAGTGAGAGAAAGAGGAAAGAGAGAAGAGAGAGAAGAATGTACAAAATCAAAAACACAGAAACAGATACCGACACGAAAACAATTAGTCAGGTCTTCAGACAGTACTTTGGGGACCTCAGAGAGGGAGAGAGAGTGTGAAAGAGAGAAAGAGGAAAGCTTATACCAATGGATGAACAGACACAGACTTTTGTAGAATACCTTGGGGATGACCTCAGAGTAGGAGACACACACTCCAAAGCCCCTCAGCTCCTGCAGCAGCATTTGGACCCCGTACTTCCCGTAGTCATCGTCCCCAGACAACAAGCCCACCCAGGTCCAGCCCAGCTGGGACAGCAGCCAGGCCATGGCCCGCGCCTGGAAGGCATCGCTGGGAACAGTCCTGAAGAAGGAGGGGTACTTCCTACTGTCACTCAAACATGCACAAGAAGCAAAGAAGCTCACCTGGTGGGAAAGGACAGACAGGGTCAGAAAGAGAGACAAACAAAGAAAGAAACAAGAAATAAACCCAGGTTTAAATTTTCCTGGAAACACAGATGTAATCTTTAGATAGAAGCAGTTTCTTTGCACAGCATCCCAGCAGAGTTAGGAGGGGGAAAGAAGAAGTAGTATTCATCCATACACGGAGCCTCCCTGCCTACCATGGGCAGGGTAAACACTCCCAGGGTCTGTGCCACCACGATGGAGGAGGAGGAGCGGGCGTCTCCGATGATGACTGGCACCTCGGGGGTTGTGCCACAGTCTGTACCTGATATGGAGTCTTCCTGCCCGGTCACCATGCCCAGGGCTGCCCCCAGGGTGGTGCTCTCGGCCAGGCAGGAGTCTGAGGCCAGGTACCCCAGCCTGAGCCCAGGGAGGAGGCTAGGGTTACGGTTCACCTCCTCCACAGCAAAGATCATGGTCTGAAGCCAGCGGTACGCACGCTGGTTGAAACTGGAGCAGGGGAGCAAGATGGAGGGAGGGGAGGGAGAAGAAGAGAGAGTTCTGGGTTAAAATATATGGAAAAGAGGGAAGACATTTTAATGAGAAAGAAAAACAGAGACAGGCTTAGCCAACAGCCGGCAGCCCCCCCCTCCTGCCAGCCCCAGAACCAGCCCAGGGAGGCAGGCCAGCAACCACAGCCAGCCAGAGAGCCACATCACCTGGGGAGAGGACTGACGGAGAACCATCACATGGAGCTGAGAAAAGAAGACCAACTTGTATCTTCTGTCTCCTCCATGTGATGGTTCTCTGCCTGGCCTCCGTTGGTTCTTTGGGGGGCTGCCGGCTGTTGGCTAAGCCTGTCTCCGGCAGTGTATATCGGGCAGGGGACGTGGTGATCGGGGGCCTGTTCCCCATCCATGTGGAAGCTCCAGAACCTGAGCTAGAGTTCAGGAGCAAGAGCAGCAACGCTAACTGTACCATGTAAGTGGTTTGTAAATTAAAGGTATATAATTGTTTATCAAAGTAGTATGTGAAATTGTTCCAATTTCTGCTCTTTGCCATCGTTTTTCTTTCTCATTAAAATGTCTTCCCTCTTTTCCATATATTTTAACCCAGAACTCTCTCTTCTTCTCCCTCCCCTCCCTCCATCTTGCTCCCCTGCTCCAGTTTCAACCAGCGTGCGTACCGCTGGCTTCAGACCATGATCTTTGCTGTGGAGGAGGTGAACCGTAACCCTAGCCTCCTCCCTGGGCTCAGGCTGGGGTACCTGGCCTCAGACTCCTGCCTGGCCGAGAGCACCACCCTGGGGGCAGCCCTGGGCATGGTGACCGGGCAGGAAGACTCCATATCAGGTACAGACTGTGGCACAACCCCCGAGGTGCCAGTCATCATCGGAGACGCCCGCTCCTCCTCCTCCATCGTGGTGGCACAGACCCTGGGAGTGTTTACCCTGCCCATGGTAGGCAGGGAGGCTCCGTGTATGGATGAATACTACTTCTTCTTTCCCCCTCCTAACTCTGCTGGGATGCTGTGCAAAGAAACTGCTTCTATCTAAAGATTACATCTGTGTTTCCAGGAAAATTTAAACCTGGGTTTATTTCTTGTTTCTTTCTTTGTTTGTCTCTCTTTCTGACCCTGTCTGTCCTTTCCCACCAGGTGAGCTTCTTTGCTTCTTGTGCATGTTTGAGTGACAGTAGGAAGTACCCCTCCTTCTTCAGGACTGTTCCCAGCGATGCCTTCCAGGCGCGGGCCATGGCCTGGCTGCTGTCCCAGCTGGGCTGGACCTGGGTGGGCTTGTTGTCTGGGGACGATGACTACGGGAAGTACGGGGTCCAAATGCTGCTGCAGGAGCTGAGGGGCTTTGGAGTGTGTGTCTCCTACTCTGAGGTCATCCCCAAGGTATTCTACAAAAGTCTGTGTCTGTTCATCCATTGGTATAAGCTTTCCTCTTTCTCTCTTTCACACTCTCTCTCCCTCTCTGAGGTCCCCAAAGTACTGTCTGAAGACCTGACTAATTGTTTTCGTGTCGGTATCTGTTTCTGTGTTTTTGATTTTGTACATTCTTCTCTCTCTTCTCTCTTTCCTCTTTCTCTCACTTCTCTTCAGTTTCACTTCTCTTCTCTCTCTCTAATCATCCTTTTCTCCTCCCCTAAGGTCCATTCCCAGAGCAGGATCAGTCGGGTGGTTGACACCATCAAGAGGTCTTCTGCCACGGTTGTGGTGGTGTTTGCCAGCTCCCAGGACGCACAGGTGAGTCTTGTCAGTTCAAGTCTTTCTCAAATACTCACAATTAATTCCACTTGCAGCTTTATCTTGTATTGTTGCTATATGCATCGGAAGAATATCGTAGGGCAGAGATGCCCGATGCCTATATTTGATGTGGCCCTGATATCTGCCATTGTCACATCTTCACAGAGACTGCCAGGTGTATGTAGCACTTACCTGAGGTCCACATACAACATTCTGTAAAAGACAGATCTGTCAATTTCTCTGCCAGAAAAAAGCAACTTCCTTTATCCTGTTTTTTATTCTACAGTTTCTTTTAAAAGAAGTGGTGCGTCAGAACATCACAGACAAGCAGTGGATCGCAACTGAGGGCTGGGTCACCTTCACCAGCCTCTCGGTCCCCCAGAACCTCCCCTCGCTAGCCGGCACCATCGGGTTTGCCCTCCGGAGGGCCCCTATCCCTGGGCTGGGAGCCTTCCTGACCCAGCTGAGGCCAGGCGGGCCCTCGCCCCATCACGATCCCTTCCTCAGGGAATTGTGGGAAGATCTGTTTGGGTGTTCTTTGGAGGCCAGTCAGGGCACTGCTCGGCTGTGTTCAGGGTCAGAGGTCATAGGTCAGTGTTGTCTGTTACAGGATAAAAACGACTGTGTTGATCGTCACGAAATGAAGCATAGCATTGTCATACTTTTTGTCATATTGACCGTCACTGTTAACCATGTTTTTGTGTAATTCTGTGATCGTTTTAAACCCAGTGGAGGGGGAGAGTATGTACGCAGACGTGTCACAGCTGAGGGCCACCTATAACGTGTACAAGGCAGTGTACGCCATCGCGCACGCTCTGCATGGCATGCTGGCCTGCCCTCCTGGAGACCAGTGTCCCAACCTCCAGCGCCTGCAGCCCAAAGACGTGAGCTGACCTTTAACATCATACTGACTAAGGATTTAGAAACACGTAATGAAAGGGATTATTCTTTAAGGGATTATCGGTCCAAATTATTCAATCCTATTTTATTCAGATCTATTTTCATGATTAACAACCAAATACTGTAAAATGGGAGTTGCTCTGTTACAGATTGTTCAGTACCTGAGAGGTGTGAACTTCACCACACATGTGGGTGATCCCGTCCACTTTGACCAGAATGGAGATCCACCTGCTTCCTATGACATCATCAACTGGCACGTGACCCCACAGGGTGGGGTGGAGTTTGCCACCGTCGGACATTTTGTGTCATCTGATGGATCGGGGGGTCAGTTTCATCTGGAAATCGAGAGAGTGATGTGGGGTGCTGGGAGTGGACGTGAGGTAAGACTCAAGGAAATACAAATGTATGCAAAGGGGAGGGTGCAGTGGTATTTTTTAACATTTTGATAGTATTTTGTATTTTAGGAGTATATTGTCCACTAAATATTTGCAAGAGTAAAAACTTATGCAAGGATACTTGATCATCTCTTTACTAATGATCCCGGGATTTGTGAAGCTAGCAGAGCTAATTATAACAGGATATACTATTCTAGCATTGCTAATGATGGTACATCAATTATGCTGACATTCCTAACAATGCCAGTTTACTGTATATGATGCTAGCACTGCTAATGATGCTAGGATATGCTATGCTAGAATTGCTAATGATGTGCAGATATGCTCCTCTAGCATGCTAATGATGCCAAGACACTCCCCCAGGTGCCCGTGTCTGTGTGCAGCACTCCCTGCCCCCCTGGCACCTGGAAGGCGGCACAGAAGGGCCGACCAATCTGCTGCTTCGACTGTCTGCCCTGCTCAGAGGGGGAGGTCAGCAGAGAGACAGGTACCTGGGATTGACTGGGATTCTAATTCTAGATTCCAATTCTGATACTGACTCTCTGATTCTAAGTGACTCTGATTCTGATCAGAACTGAGCTCTTCTCCCGACTCTGGCCATTTAGGAGGAAACAATAACAACAGAAAATGTTACAAATAAAAACACCATAGCTCTGCCATTAATATATATCAGTCGAGTCAGACAAATGCTACAGTGACTCCCTTCGACATGGTTTGACATGTGTAGTTTGGCCACAACCTACAAGCTAGTGCTAACTCGCCCTACTTTGGAGTAGTAAGCTAGAAAGTCAGCTAGAGCTAATTATATATATATAAATATACTACAATGTACATGTGCTACAGTATAAAGGTACACTATACAAAACGTATTACAACCGTATGAACGATCGTGTGACGTTGACCCACCTGAAAGAATAATGAAAGTAGAGTCGGCTGGTCGCTAGTGGCTTCTCAGGTTAGATGTTAACCGCCAACTGAGGAACGCTGATGCAGCGCGAGGCCACTGGTTTTAAAACCGCGGTGATCTCGTGCCCTTTGTAACTTTTTTAATATGTAAAAAATCTACATATAAGCAAGTGGCCAATTACATACATATCCTGTGTGCCACACTAATGATGTCAGTATGTAAGGTTAGCATTGCTAATGATGCCAGTACGTACTGTCTGATGCTAGCAATGCCAGGATTAGTGATGCTGGCATTGCTATTGCTAACAATAACAGGATATATGAT
This sequence comes from Hypomesus transpacificus, assembly GCF_021917145.1. Classification (NCBI taxonomy): domain Eukaryota; kingdom Metazoa; phylum Chordata; class Actinopteri; order Osmeriformes; family Osmeridae; genus Hypomesus; species Hypomesus transpacificus. Next base: position 57,156 of record NW_025813735.1, on the reverse strand, counting down.
GCTAGCATTGCTATTAATGCTAGGATATGCTATTCTAGCATACTAATGACGCCAAGACACTCCCCCAGGTGCCCGTGTCTGTGTGCAGCACTCCCTGCCCCCCTGGCACCTGGAAGGCGGCACAGAAGGGCCGACCAATCTGCTGCTTCGACTGTCTGCCCTGCTCAGAGGGGGAGGTCAGCAGAGAGACAGGTACCTGGGATTGACTGGGATTCTAATTCTAGATTCCAATTCTGATACTGACTCTCTGATTCTAAGTGACTCTGATTCTGATCAGAACTGAGCTCTTCTCCCGACTCTGGCCCTTCCCTCTCAGGGTCAGTGGAATGCAGTCGGTGTCCTGAGAGGTTCTGGTCCAGCCCAGACCACACTGAGTGCATCCCCCAGCAGGTGGACTTCCTGTCCCTCAGCGACAGCATGGGAATCGTCCTGTCCGTCATCTCTGTTGTCGGGGCAACATTAACAGCCGCAACCTTGATTACTTTTATTTGTCACCGACACACGCCACTGGTACAAGTATACTGCCGGATTTAAAACATTCTACACTGCTGTTACATCATTACATAATTGTAGTCTTACAAAATTAGGTTTCCTTTATAATGTTTTTGTAACTATTAATCTCTTTAGGTGCGGGCCAACAACTCAGAGTTGAGCTTCCTGCTTCTGCTGTCACTCAAGCTCTGTTTCCTGTGTGCGCTGGCGTTCATTGGTCAGCCCAGGCCTTGGTCCTGCATGCTGAGACACACCCTGTTTGGGATCAGCTTCGTGCTGTGCCTCTCCTGCCTGCTGAGCAGAACCGTGGTGGTTCTGGTGGCCTTCCGCTCCACCCTCCCTGGAGAGAACCTGATGCGGTACCTGGGTCCCAACCAGCAGAGGCTGGGCATCTCTCTCTGCACGCTGGTACAGGTGGGCCTCACAAATTTACAATGTAATGAACTACCAAGCAGTGGCTTCAGGGTTATAACTGAAGGCTTTCTGTTCCCAGGTGCTGATCTGTGTGTTGTGGCTGTCCCTGGCCCCCCCTTGGCCTACAGAGAGGGGCATCAGAGGAGACCACGGGCCCAAGATCTTGTTGGAGTGTGCTGTGGGCTCCATTGCAGGCTTCTCCCTGGTCCTGGGGTACATCGGCCTGCTGGCCTCCCTCTGCCTCCTCCTGGCCTTCCTGGCCAGGAAACTCCCAGACAACTTCAACGAGGCCAAGCTCATCACCTTCAGCATGCTGATCTTCTGCACCGTGTGGGTGGCGTTCGTCCCCGCTTATGTCAGCTCTCCAGGGAAGTTCACGGTTGCCGTGGAGATCTTTGCCATCCTGGCCTCCAGTTACGGACTTCTGGTCTGCATCTTCGCCCCAAAGTGTTACATCATCCTGCTGAGGCCTGAGAGGAACACCAAGAAACAGATGATGGCCAAATAACATCAAGACCTTCAATACTTTGCTATAGCTTAGTGACCTCTCAGAGTTCCATGTGTTTTACATAATGGTGCAGTGATATATATTTTTCATTGTGACAGATTGTTAGCCTATTGATAAACCTTTTGTGGATCCTTTTGTCATCCCGCTGATGCCTGAGAGGAACACCAAGAAATAGATGATGGCCAAATAACATCAAGGCCTTCTAAATGATAATAATTTGCTATTGCTTTTAGTGATTTCATTGAGGTCTGTGAGAAATCTTCTAATGCTAAAATAAGTTAATGTTACCGGATGTTGTTCACAAAGCACATTTTGTTCTCATATCTTACAATTCACCTTAAGGTCTTTTATTTTGTCAATAACGTCTAAATATTCTAGCTTGCTTTGTCCGAAAGATAGTGTGTTGTACATGCATAACTATTGAATAATAATAAAAGACAGTGTTTAGAAACAACTGTAGTTATTCTGACTATCCTTGTCTGTCTACAGTACACTGTAACATTTTTTATTATTATCATCTACGTATTACTTTTCACAATTTATTTTGATGCTTGTTGCTTGATGCTTGTTGAAAAAAAAAAAAAAACACAAAAATCAAAATATTTACTATATGGCAATGACAGTACGAGCGTTCTGATTGGCTAACGGGTAGTCATGCCAGCCGTGTATTGACCTCATCGCCAGTCTGCGGTCTGATACGGATTATTGCTCTCCTCAGACGACATCTTCAAAATGAGCGATATCGATGAGTCAGCTGAGTTTTACTAACCAGACGATATTAAAGACATCAACAGCGACGAAGAAATGGTTAACTTTCTAAAAGAGTCTCTATTTGTGTTGAAGCCATTTTAGCAGAACCGTGATGTCTGCTTTCTATCAAAAGTAATTGGTTGCTAGGCAATACCTGAAACACAACGTGAGAAGACTTAAGAGCTAGCTACAATTAGCCTACCAGTTATTTTCATTTACAAAATGAAAAGAGATAAAAATGCCATATAATAAACAACTTACTAACCTCAAACTCCGGCCCCCGAGTCAGAAACGCTGCCCCTCCCTACCTCAGTTACGACTCACTAAATTCTAACAAATATATTTTTTAGACTGCTACACGGATGTTACATCATTGGAAAGCTACGATATTTGTGCTTGTACTTATGGAAACCATTTCAAGATCAAGTCGCAACAGCAAGTATTACCAACATCTTTGTCCAGTCACAAATATGTAAACAAAGCAAAAGCAAACGACTAAAAAGTTCAGTGGTCCAGGTATGCAAAAGATCCCAACAAAAATTGTCTGGTGACATTCCTAAAGGTCCAAATTATCTAACCATGTCGAGTAGTTGTCCAAAAAATGAACTATATCCACACATGGCCACGATCTTGTTGCTTCATTCTGCCATCGCCAATTAATTTTTGTTCAGTCTTTCACGCACTATCGCTCATAAGAGGAGTGCTTCGAGTATTTACAATTGGAGAAAGTCCAAATGGCCGCCACACTCTGCCCTTTCGATTGACACCTCGTTTGACCCAATAGGAGCTTCCATGCCCTGGTGACAGCCTTCTAAAGCCAACTAGGTCTGTGCGTCCCCTACCCCTAATTCTTTGTTACTCTCGTACAACAATAGGAATCGTAAAAGAAGAGTAAGGCAATGTGGTTTCACAAGGCTACAAACCCACGTTATTACAATACGCTCACATGGCTTCTCCCCAATTACACCCCTTTCCCCCAGAATGCCCTGCCCTCCCTGTCTCAGCTGTATCTCACTGGGTGCCCCATGGTGGCCATGGATTATTTAGCCCCAGGCTAATTTCTTCCTATATCAGTGATACCCTGGCTGTCTCCTCTTTCTTCCTCTCCCCTTCTCTCAGGCAGGAGGATGCCCAGGAACATTTCTGTCTCCTCTGAGTTTCCCTCTCTTTCTGTATCGCTCTCTTTCTTATTAATCTGTTTACCAATTAAAATGTTTTTTCAGGTGAAGTATAATTTCATGAACACAAAATAAATGTACAGTGAGAATAGATTGTTTTATCTTACTGTGTCTGATCACTGTCCATCCTTTAAGTTGGTCTTCTTTTCTCAGCTCCATGTGATGGTTCTCCGTTGGTTCTCTCCCCAGGTGATGTGGCTCTCTGGCTGGCTGTGGTTGCTGGCCTGCCTCCCTGGGCTGGTTCTGGGGCTGGCAGGAGGGGGGGGCTGCCGGCTGTTGGCTAAGCCTGTGTCCGGCAGTGTATATCGGGCAGGGGATGTGGTGATCGGGGGCCTGTTCCCCATCCATGTGGAAGCTCCAGAACCTGAGCTAGAGTTTAGGAGCAAGCGCAGCAATACGAACTGTACCATGTAAGTGGTTTGTAAAAGCAAATGTATAGAGTTGTTTTTAAAGTGTCATCTGTGAAATGATTCAATCTCCCTCTTTGCAGTTGTGCAAACCTAGGTCCTCTAACCCAGAACTCTTTTCTTCTCCTTTCCCTCCCTCTATCTTGTGTCCCTGCTCCAGTTTCTACCAGCGTGCATACCGCTGGCTCCAGACTATGATCTTTGCTGTGGAGGAGGTGAACCGTAACCCTAGCCTCCTCCCTGGGCTCAGGCTGGGGTACCTGGCCTCAGACTCCTGCCTGGCCGAGGGCATAACCCTGGGGGCAGCCCTGGGCATGGTGACCGGGCAGGAAGACTCCATATCAGGTACAGACTGTGGCACAACCCCCGAGGTGCCAGTCATCATCGGAGACACCAGCTCCTCCTCCTCCATCGTGGTGGCACAGACCCTGGGAGTGTTTACCCTGCCTATGGTAGGTTGGGAGGTTATTAATAAATATTCTTTCCACTTCCTTCCTTTTTTTGCGATGCTGTGCCCAAATATGAGGGAGAACAACAGTTTTTCTATGTCTAAAGACTTCATCTTTGTGTGTCATGGCAAATTGTAATGGCTTTAATTATACTGTAATCATACTGATTTGCTTCCATTGCTGTGTCACCTGCGTTTAAATTGTTTCATGCATACGTGAATTTACCCTCTTTATTACCCTGTGTTAGCCCTGTGTATTTATTTGTATATCTTTTTTATCTTACCTACTATTACGCTGATATTTCCCCTCATAGATGAATATAGTACCTACCCACCTACCTACCTAAATTTAAATCAGATTCCTACTTTCCCTTTCCTTTGTCATTTTCTCTCTCTCTCTTCTTTCCCCTCAGGTGAGCTACTTTGCTTCCTGTGCGTGTTTGAGTGACAGTAGGAAGTACCCCTCCTTCTTCAGGACTGTTCCCAGCGATGCCTTCCAGGCGCGGGCCATGGCCTGGCTGCTGTCCCGGCTGGGCTGGACCTGGGTGGGCTTGTTGTCTGGGGACGATGACTACGGGAAGTACGGGGTCCAAATGCTGCTGCAGGAGCTGAGGGGCTCTGGAGTGTGTGTCTCATACTCTGAGGTCATCCCAAAGGTATTCTAGACAAGTCTGTGTCTGTTTATCCATTGGTATAGGCTTTCTCTCTCTTTCTCTGAGGTCCCCAAAATACTTTCTGAAGACCTGCCTCATTGTTTTCGTGTCGGTATCTGTTTCTGTGTGTTTTTGATTTTGTATTTGTGTCTGCTGCTCTCTCTTTTTTCTCTCTCATTAGTCTCTCTGTCTCACTTCTCCTCAGTGTCTTTCTTTGTAATCATAATTTTCCCGTCCCTTAAGGTCCATTCCCAGAGCAGGATCAGTCGGGTGGTTGACACCATCCAGAGGTCCTCTGCCACAGTTGTGGTGGTGTTTGCCAGCCCCCAGGATGCACAGGTGAGCCTCGTCAATACAGGTCTGTCTCCGATACTCATAATGTATTTGATTCCACTTGCAGCATTATCTTGTATTGTTGCCATGTATGCATTTGAAAAATATCTGGTCTATTTAGCACATGTTATGTGTACAGCAGGTTCCACATCTGTGGAAGAGAAACAGATGCAAACAGGCTCTAACAGAATGTATATAAAATGTTAATTCATAAATGCTTAATATTTTTTTCATCTCTTAAAATCTCAGGTTAACATAGTATACACGTTACTAATGACCTGTTTGATGCAGGGGATATCATGTTTTTGATTTACTGGAAACGTCAGATCGGTATTCCAGACAGTTGTCACTTCTCTCCTCCTGTTTGCCTGCAGGCTCTCATGAAGGAGGTGGTGCGTCAGAACATCACAGACAAGCAGTGGATCGCTAGCGAGGCCTGGGTCACCTTCACCAGCCTCTCGGTCCCCCAGAACCTCCCCTCGCTAGCCGGCACCATCGGGTTTGCCCTCCGGAGGGCCCCTATCCCTGGGCTGGGAGCCTTCCTGACCCAGCTGAGGCCAGGCGGGCCCTCGCCCCATCACGATCCCTTCCTCAGGGAATTGTGGGAAGAGCTGTTTGGGTGTTCTTTGGAGGCCAGTCAGGGCACTGCTCGGCTGTGTTCAGGGTCAGAGGTCATAGGTCAGTGCTATCTGTTATAGGAAAACTGTCTTGTTCATAACAATGAAGGTCTTGATTGACTCACTTTGACATGATTTTCATGTAAATCTGCTTGTTTCAATTTGTCAAACCCAGTGGAGGGGGAGAGTATGTACGCAGACGTGTCACAGCTGAGGGGCACCTATAACGTGTACAAGGCAGTGTACGCCATCGCCCACGCTCTGCATGGCATGCTGGCCTGCCCTCCTGGAGACCAGTGTCCCAACCTCCAGCGCCTGCAGCCCAAAGACGTGAGCTGACCTTCAACATCATACTGAATAAGGATTTAGAAACATGTAATCAAAAGGATTATTATTCTTTAAGGGATTATCAATCCAAATGATTAGAACCTATTTTATTCTGTTTATTATATCTATTTTCATGATTAGCAACCAAATACTATAAAATGGGCAGGGGTTGACATTAATTGTTTGGGCCACTTGTCCTTCGGGCAAGTTAGACAAATGTTTTGCTCTAACACCTGAATGTACTTGTCCAAAACAAAAACATTTGCTAATGTATAGTAAATATGACAACTATAGACAGATAGCAAATTGATAAAATGTTAGTTTATAACTGATTGGGCTTGTTTCGTACAAATTACTTGAAGTCTCTGTGACATTGGCAGGCTTACATTTGTCATATCTAAAAGAGCTTGTTCCTTTGAACAAAGAGGAGGATCTGAAATTATAACTAGAGAGGGTACAATTTTTGTGGAAATTGTGGGGTGTGCTCCTGTATTTTTGTACGCCCTTTGACTGGATTACACAAAAACTACTAGCCCCATTTGTATGAAACTTGGTGAAAGGGTGTAGCATGGGCCAACATAATCTCTGCAGCTGTACATCGTAGCCAAAGCCCACCTGAGATGTCGCAACAGTTAGTCAGACTCGTTAAATCAGAGAGGTATATTAAACATTGCATCGTTTGAGTATAGTAAAAGTCGAGACTTCAGGACCTCGGGTTCTGGACTGGATGAAGTGCTGCAGAGATGCAATTCTGTCAGAGTCTTCCATGTATGCACAGGAACACTGAAGCTTTCTCAGAAATGTATTTAGTGGAACAACATTGGTCTCCACCCACTCTGAGGCGACGTCACCAATTTTTACTAAACACGTAAATGTAATAAAACCAGAAAACATTTGGTAATAACAATGTACCTTCATCTCTGGCATTTTGTTAGGTCGGTTTTGTTGTTAACTTTGACGATAGCGCCGCAATTCCCCCCTCAACTGGGCTGCATGAGTCTCTGACCATCTAATTGATTTTACAGTAGATCAAATTCTTATCATCATGTCCGGCATTGCCTAGCAATAATTTGGCCTTAATGTCAAGCCTTGTAATGGGAGTTGTATGCTCTGTTACAGATTGTTCAGTACCTGAGAGGTGTGAACTTCACCACACATGTGGGTGATCCCGTCCACTTTGACCAGAATGGAGATCCACCTGCTTCCTATGACATCATCAACTGGCATGTGACCCCACAGGGTGGGGCAGAATTTGCCTCCGTCGGACATTTTTTGACATCTGATGGATCGGGGGGCCAGTTTCACCTGGAAATCGAGAGAGTGATGTGGGGTAGTGGGAGTGGACGTGAGGTAAGATTCAAGAACATTTTGAAAAACTATGTGCAAAGGTGAAGCAATACTATGGAGTAATTTGGTAGCCTGGCTGCCAGCCCAACTTAGCCCCGCCCACAAAAAAAAAAATTTTGGTCGGGAAGTTGGGTCTGGGGAACTTCGGTTGGGGAAAAACTATGTCCAAACAGGAGCTGTTCGGATCACTGAAATTGTCAGGGTGGGCTTTATATGATGATGGACAGATGATCAACAGTAACGTAATCAATTTGTTTTCAACAAACAACATATTTGCGTTGCTCTGATTGGTTGTTGGTCTATCCAATTCAGTGAAGAGACATTTGTTTTACGAGTTCGGTTGAAACACGCCCAATACTCACAGCCCAACGGAGAGTTATCCGACTCATATTCTGACTACAATTATGTATGACAACGTCAGGCTAGTAATTTGGTGGTATTTTAGTGCTATTTTGTCAAATAAAATATCTGGAAGAGGTTACTGTTGAAAGGTTATGTCGTGGTTCTGTAAATCAAATGAAAGTATTTGATAATATATAAAAACGTTTTTGTGTATTGTTGTGTATGGAAAAATGTGTTAAGATTTTTTTGAAAGGCAGAAAAAATAATCAGAAATATCACCAGTTATCCTCCTTACTGTGAACGGCCTTTACACCCTGTGAGCTGTCTGGTTTCCTTGGAAACGATAAACTAACTGCTCGCGCCCTGGCTCTAGCCGTGTACATTTGACTACATTTAGGAGGAAACAACAACAGAAAATGTTAAAAACAAAAAACACTATAGCTCTAACATTAATATATCAGTCGAGTCAGACAAATGTTACAGTGACTCCCTTCAACATGGTTTGACAAGTGTAGTTTGACAACAACCTACAAGCTAGTGCTAACTAGGGAGTCAGGTGGCTGAGCGGTGGGGAATCGGTCTATTAATCTGGTCGCCAGTTTGATTGAGCCAAATGACGTTGTGTCCTTGGGCAAGGCACTTCACCCTACTTGCCTCGGGGGAATGTCCCTGTACTTACTGTAAGTCGCTCTGGATAAGAGCGTCTGCTAAATGACTAAATGTAACTCGCCTTACTTTAGAATAGTAAGCTTGAAAGACAGCTAGAGCTAATATGCTACAATGTACATGTGCTACGATATAAAGGTACACTATACAAATATTGTATATTTGTATAGTGTAATATAATTAGTAGTACACTACTAATTACAACCGTATGAACGATTGTGTGACGTTTACCTACCTGAAAGAATAATGAAAATAGAGTCGGCTGGTCGCTATTGGCTTCTCAGGTTAGATGTTAACCGCCAACTAAGAAACGCTGATGCAGCGCGAGGCCACTGCTTTTATAACCGCGGTGATCTTGTGCCCTTTGTAATTCACAATAAAAATGCTACATATAAGCAAGTGGACAATTACATACATATCCTGTGTGCCACACTAATGATGCTAGTATATAAGGTTAGGATTGCTAATTATGCCAGTACAAACTGTATGATGCTAGCAATGCCAGGATTGGTGATGCTGGCATTGCTATTGCTAACAATAACAGGATATATAATGCTAGCATTGCTAATAATGCTAGGATATGCTATGCTAGAATTGCTAATGATGTGCAGATATGCTACGTTAGCATGCTAATGATGCCAGGACACTCCCCCAGGTGCCCGTGTCTGTGTGCAGCACTCCCTGCCCCCCTGGCACCTGGAAGGCGGCACAGAAGGGCCGACCAATCTGCTGCTTCGACTGTCTGCCCTGCTCAGAGGGGGAGGTCAGCAGAGAGACAGGTACCTGGGATTGACTGGGATTCTAATTCTAGATTCCAATTCTGATACTGACTCTCTGATTCTAAGTGACTCTGATTCTGATCAGAACTGAGCTCTTCTCCCGACTCTGGCCCTTCCCTCTCAGGGTCAGTGGAATGCAGTCGGTGTCCTGAGAGGTTCTGGTCCAGCCCAGACCACACTGAGTGCATCCCCCAGCAGGTGGACTACCTGTCCCTCAGCGACAGCATGGGAATCGTCCTGTCCGTCATCTCTGTTGTCGGGGCAACACTAACAGCCGCAACCTTGATTACTTTTATTTGTCACCGACACACGCCACTGGTACGAGTACACTGGGTGATTTAGAACATGCTATACTGCTGTTACATCATGACATAATTGTTGTCTTAAAAATTAGGTTTCCTTTGTAATGTTTTTGTATTCATTAATCTGTTTAGGTGCGGGCCAACAACTCAGAGCTGAGCTTCCTGCTTCTGCTGTCACTCAAGCTCTGCTTCCTGTGTGCGCTGGCGTTCATTGGTCAGCCCAGGCCTTGGTCCTGCATGCTGAGACACACCCTGTTTGGGATCAGCTTCGTGCTGTGCCTCTCCTGCCTGCTGAGCAGAACCATGGTGGTTCTGGTGGCCTTCCGCTCCACCCTCCCTGGAGAGAACCTGATGCGGTACCTGGGTCCCAACCAGCAGAGGCTGGGCATCTCTCTCTGCACGCTGGTACAGGTGGGCCTGACAAGCTTACAATGTAATGAACTACCAAGCAGTGGCTTCAGGGTTATAACTGAAGGCTTTCTGTTCCCAGGTGCTGATCTGTGTGTTGTGGCTGTCCCTGGCCCCCCCTTGGCCTACAGAGAGGGGCATCAGAGGAGACCACGGGCCCAAGATCTTGTTGGAGTGTGCTGTGGGCTCCATTGCAGGCTTCTCCCTGGTCCTGGGGTACATCGGCCTGCTGGCCTCCCTCTGCCTCCTCCTGGCCTTCCTGGCCAGGAAACTCCCAGACAACTTCAATGAGGCCAAGCTCATCACCTTCAGCATGCTGATCTTCTGCGCCGTGTGGGTGGCATTCGTCCCCGCCTACGTCAGCTCTCCGGGGAAGTACACGGTTGCCGTGGAGATCTTTGCCATCCTGGCCTCCAGTTACGGACTTCTGGTCTGCATCTTTGCCCCAAAGTGTTACATCATCCTGCTAAGGCCTGAGAGGAACACCAAGAAACAGATGATGGCCAAATAACATCAAGGCCTTCTGTATAATAATACTTTGCTATTGCTTTTAGTGACTTCATTGAGGTCTGTGAATTTTACTGAGAAATCTTCTAATGTTAAAATAAGTTAATGTACACTTTGTCTCATATCTTACGAGTTAAATCAAGGTCCTTTATTTTGTCAAAAATGTCTAGCCTGCTTTGTCCAAAAGTGAGTCTGTTGTATATTCATAACTATTGAATAATAATAAAAGACAGTTTTTAGAAACAACTGTAGATTTTTCTGTCTCTCCTTGTCTGTCTACGGTACACTGTCAAATTAAATGCGAATGCTAACCTCTACATTAAGTCTTATTTTATATCCCGTTGTTCATATCTTACATTTAATTATTATCATCTACATATTTACATTTAGTCATTTAGCAGACGCGATATCCAGAGCGACTTAAAGTAAGAACAGGGACATTCCCCTGAGGCAAGTAGGGTGAAGTGCCTTGCCCGAGGACATAACTTCATTTGGCACAGCCGGGAATCGAACCAGCGACCTTATGGTTCCTAGCCCGATTCCCTTACCGCTCAGCTATCTGACTCTGACTCTCTATTACTTTTCATGATTTCTTTTGATGCTTGTTTATTGGAGTCTTTCAGATACGTTGGCTTTGCAGCCATTGTGGGTTCCCCGTGCTCTGTGACCAGGAAGAAAGCTGTCAGGACCATATATCACAAGGCACACTGCACAACAACTGCCTTTTGTCTCAAAAATTATCTCTCTGACCTTCATGCATCAGAGAGACGTTACTGCAGACCATTTCCTGTGATTTCAATATTTTTTGAAAATGTGTGAGTCCGATTTTTTGTCTGCTGTTACTGCGGCTCATATCAGCCAACTGATTAAAGGTCCCATGACACGAAATGTTCACTTTAGGAGGTTATTTAGCATTAATGAGTTCCCCTAGCCTGCCGTTGGTCCCCCAGTAGCTAGAAATGTTGATAGGTGTAAACCAAGCCCTGGGTATTCTTCTCCGCCTTTGAAGAAACAAAAGCTGAAATGCTCGGTTTGGAAAATGTTGGTTTGATGACATCATAAGAGCCAAGGTTACCTCCCCTTTCTCTACTTTGCCTGCACAGAGAATTTGGCCCACCAATGAGAACATGAGCTACGACCATACAAGCGCGGTATTGGTTTTCCTCGGGACATCATGCCTTGCAAATAACCGAAGCATGGCAGTTAGCCCCGCCTCTTTCCTCCTCATAGCATTTAAAGCTACAGACACAGAAACAGCACGTCCTGAGGAAAGCTCATTGTGGGACTGCTCGTAGTGGCTGTAATTCTGCACAAGGCAGAATTTCGGGAAATAATACAGTATTGGGGACCACTAAGGCCTGTAGAAAAGCATCAAAAAACAGTATGTCATGGGATCTTTAAGATATAAAACCCAACATCGACAGAAGCAACCCGGCCGATCAAGTCGCAACAGCAAGTATTACCAACGTCCTTGTCCAGTCACAAATATGTAAACAAAGCAAAAGTAAACGACTCTACTCACCCTAAAAAGTTCACAGTAGTCCAGGTATGCAGAAGATCCCAACAAAATTGTCTGATGACATTCCCAAAGGTCCAAATTGTCTAACCATGTCGAGTAGTTGTCCAAACAATGAACTATATCCACACATAGCCACGATCTTGTTGCTTCATTCTGCCTTTGCCAATTTTTTTTGGTTCAGTCTCTCACGCACTATCGCTCATAGGATATGTGCTTTGAGTATTTACGATTGGAGAAAGTCAAAATGGCTGCTACACTCTGCACAAAAATATAAATAAATATTTCTTTAAAAAAAAAATCTTAAAAGAATCGATTCACATATATTTGGGAATCAATCTGAATCACTAGCAGACTGTATCGTGATTTAAATGTGAAAAGATTTTTTAACCCACCCCTGATTCTTTGTTACTGTCGTACAACAATAGGAATCGTAAAAGAAGAGTAAGGCAACGTGGTTTCAGAAGGCCACTAACCCATGTTATTACAATACGCTCACATGGCTTCTCCCCAATTGCCCCCCTTTCCCCCAGAATGCCCTGCCCTCCCTGTCTCAGCTGTATCTCACTGGGTGCCCCATGGTGGCCATGGATTATATAGCCGCAGGCTAATTTCTTCCTATATCAGTGATACCCTGGCTGTCTCCTCTTTCTTTCTCTCCCCTTCTCTCTGGAAGGACGATGCCCAGGAACATTTCTGTCTCCTCCTACTCTCTTTCTCTCTCGCACTCTCTCTTATTAATCTGTTTACTTAAAATCTGTTTAATTAAAAATGATTTTTCAGTTGGATGGAGCTGGTGAAGTATAATTTCATGAACAGAAAAGAAATGTGAGAATATTTTTTTCTTACTGTGTCTGATCACTGTCCATCCTTTAAGTTGGTCTTCTTTTTTCAGCTCCATGTGATGGTTCTCTGCCTGGCCTCCGTTGGTTCTCTCCCCAGGTGATGTGGCTCTCTGGCTGGCTGTGGTTGCTGGCCTGCCTCCCTGGGCTGGTTCTGGGGCTGGCAGGAGGGGGGGCCTGCCGGCTATTGGCTAAGCCTGTGTCCGGCAGTGTATATCGGGCAGGGGACGTGGTGATCGGGGGCCTATTCCCCATCCATGTGGAAGCTCCAGAACCTGAGCTAGAGTTTAGGAGCAAGAGCAGCAATACGAACTGTACCATGTAAGTGGTTTGTAAAAGCATATATGTACAATTGCTTATAGAGAGTCTCTGTGAAATTATTCTATCTCCTTCTTTGCAGTTGTGCAAACCCAGGTCCTTTAACCCAGAACTCTTTTCTTCTCCCTCCCCTCCCTCCATCTTGCTCCCCTGCTCCAGTTTCTACCAGCGTGCGTACCGCTGGCTCCAGACCATGATCTTTGCTGTGGAGGAGGTGAACCGTAACCCTAGCCTCCTCCCTGGGCTCAGGCTGGGGTACCTGGCCTCAGACTCCTGCCTGGCCGAGGGCACCACCCTGGGGGCAGCCCTGGGTATGGTGACCGGGCAGGAAGGCTCCATATCAGGCACAGACTGTGGCACAACCCCCGAGGTTCCAGTCATCATCGGAGACGCCCGCTCCTCAGCCTCCATCGTGGTGGCACAGACCCTGGGAGTGTTTACCCTGCCCATGGTAGGCAGGGAGGCTCCGTGTATGGATGAATACTACTTCTTCTTTCCCCCTCCTAACTCTGCTGGGATGCTGTCCAAAGAAACTGCTTCTGTCTAAAGATTACATCTGTGTTTCCAGAAACATTTTAACCTGTCTTTATTTCTTGTTTCTTTCTTGTTTGTCTCTCTTTCTGCCCCTCTCTGTCCTTTCCCCCCAGGTGAGCTACTTTGCTTCTTGTGCATGTTTGAGTGACAGCAGGAAGTACCCCTCGTTCTTCAGGACTGTTCCCAGCGATGCTTTCCAGGCGCGGGCCATGGCCTGGCTGCTGTCCCGGCTGGGCTGGACTTGGGTGGGCTTGTTGTCTGGGGACGATGACTACGGGAAGTACGGGGTCCAAATGCTGCTGCAGGAGCTGAGGGGCTCTGGAGTGTGTGTCTCCTACTCTGAGGTCATCCCCAAGGTATTCTAGACAAGTCTGTGTCTGTTCATCCATCTGTATAAGCTTTCCTCTTTCTCTCTTTCACACTCTCTCTCTCTCTTTGAGGTCCCCAAAGTACTGTCTGAAGACCTAACTTATTGTTTTCGTGTTGGTATCTGTTTCTGTGTTTTTGATTTTATATATTCTTTTCTCTCTTCTCTCTTTCCTCTTTCTCTCACTTCTTTTCAGTTTCACTTCTCTTCTCTCTCTCTAATCATCCTTTTCTCCTCCCCTAAGGTCCATACCCAGAGCAGGATCAGTCGGGTGGTTGACACCATCAAGAGGTCCTCTGCCATGGTTGTGGTGGTGTTTGCCATCTCCCAGGATGCACAGGTGAGTCTGGTCAGTTCAAGTCTGTCTCAAATATGCACAATTAATTCCACTTGCAGCTTTATCTTGTATTGTTGCTATATACATCAGAAGAATATCGTAGGGCAGAGATGCCCGATGCCTATATTTGATATGGCCCTGATATCTGCCATTGTCACATCTTCACAGAGACTGCCAGGTGTATGTAGCACTTACCTGAGCTCCACATACAACATTCTGTAAAAGACAGATCTATCAATTTATCTACCAGAAAAAAGCAACTTCCCTTATAGTTTTTTATTCTACAGTTTCTTTTAAAAGAAGTAGTCCGTCAGAACATTACAGACAAACAGTGGATCGCTACCGAGGCCTGGGTCACCTTCACCAGCTTCACGGTCCCCCAGAACCTCCCCTCGCTGGCCGGCACCATCGGGTTTGCCCTCCGGAGGGCCCCTATCCCTGGGCTGGGAGCCTTCCTGACCCAGCTGAGGCCAGACGGGCCCTCGCCCCATCACGATCCCTTCCTCAGGGAATTGTGGGAAGAGCTGTTCGGGTGTTCTTTGAAGGCCAGTCAGGGCACTGCTCGGCTGTGTTCAGGGTCAGAGGTCATAGGTCAGTGTTGTCTGTTACAGGATAAAAACGACTGTGTTGATCCTCACAAAATGAAGCATTGCATTGTCATACTTTTTTTTATATTGACCGTCACTGTTAACCATGTTTTTGTGTAATTCTGTGATCATTTTAAACCCAGTGGAGGGGGAGAGTATGTACGCAGACGTGTCACAGCTGAGGGCCACCTATAACGTGTACAAGGCAGTGTACGCCATCGCGCACGCTCTGCATGGCATGCTGGCCTGCCCTCCTGGAGACCAGTGTCCCAACCTCCAGCGCCTGCAGCCCAAAGACGTGAGCTGACCTTTAACATCATACTGACTAAGGATTTAGAAACACGTAATGAAAGGGATTATTCTTTAAGGGATTATCGGTCCAAATTATTCAATCCTATTTTATTCAGATCTATTTTCATGATTAACAACCAAATACTGTAAAATGGGAGTTGCTCTGTTACAGATTGTTCAGTACCTGAGAGGTGTGAACTTCACCACACATGTGGGTGATCCCGTCCACTTTGACCAGAATGGAGATCCACCTGCTTCCTATGACATCATCAACTGGCACGTGACCCCACAGGGTGGGGTGGAGTTTGCCACCGTCGGACATTTTGTGTCATCTGATGGATCGGGGGGTCAGTTTCATCTGGAAATCGAGAGAGTGATGTGGGGTGCTGGGAGTGGACGTGAGGTAAGACTCAAGGAAATACAAATGTATGCAAAGGGGAGGGTGCAGTGGTATTTTTTAACATTTTGATAGTATTTTGTATTTTAGGAGTATATTGTCCACTAAATATTTGCAAGAGTAAAAACTTATGCAAGGATACTTGATCATCTCTTTACTAATGATCCCGGGATTTGTGAAGCTAGCAGAGCTAATTATAACAGGATATACTATTCTAACTATGCTAATGATGCTACATTCAATTATGCTGACATTCCTAACTATGCCAGTTTACTGTATATGATGCTAGCACTGCTAATGATGCTAGGATATGCTATGCTAGAATTGCTAATGATGTGCAGATATGCTACGCTAGCATGCTAATGATGCCAGGACACTCCCCCAGGTGCCCGTGTCTGTGTGCAGCACTCCCTGCCCCCCTGGCAACTGGAAGGCGGCACAGAAGGGCCGACCAATCTGCTGCTTCGACTGTCTGCCCTGCTCAGAGGGGGAGGTCAGCAGAGAGACAGGTACCTGGGATTGACTGGGATTCTAATTCTAGATTCCAATTCTGATACTGACTCTCTGATTCTAAGTGACTCTGATTCTGATCAGAACTGAGCTCTTCTCCCGACTCTGGCCCTTCCCTCTCAGGGTCAGTGGAATGCAGTCGGTGTCCTGAGAGGTTCTGGTCCAGCCCAGACCACACTGAGTGCATCCCCCAGCAGGTGGACTTCCTGTCCCTCAGCGACAGCATGGGAATCGTCCTGTCCGTCATCTCTGTTGTCGGGGCAACACTAACAGCCGCAACCTTGATTACTTTTATTTGTCACCGACACACGCCACTGGTACAAGTATACTGCCGGATTTAAAACATTCTACACTGCTGTTACATCATTACATAATTGTAGTCTTACAAAATTAGGTTTCCTTTATAATGTTTTTGTAACTATTAATCTCTTTAGGTGCGGGCCAACAACTCAGAGTTGAGCTTCCTGCTTCTGCTGTCACTCAAGCTCTGTTTCCTGTGTGCGCTGGCGTTCATTGGTCAGCCCAGGCCTTGGTCCTGCATGCTGAGACACACCCTGTTTGGGATCAGCTTCGTGCTGTGCCTCTCCTGCCTGCTGAGCAGAACCGTGGTGGTTCTGGTGGCCTTCCGCTCCACCCTCCCTGGAGAGAACCTGATGCGGTACCTGGGTCCCAACCAGCAGAGGCTGGGCATCTCTCTCTGCACGCTGGTACAGGTGGGCCTCACAAATTTACAATGTAATGAACTACCAAGCAGTGGCTTCAGGGTTATAACTGAAGGCTTTCTGTTCCCAGGTGCTGATCTGTGTGTTGTGGCTGTCCCTGGCCCCCCCTTGGCCTACAGAGAGGGGCATCAGAGGAGACCACGGGCCCAAGATCTTGTTGGAGTGTGCTGTGGGCTCCATTGCAGGCTTCTCCCTGGTCCTGGGGTACATCGGCCTGCTGGCCTCCCTCTGCCTCCTCCTGGCCTTCCTGGCCAGGAAACTCCCAGACAACTTCAACGAGGCCAAGCTCATCACCTTCAGCATGCTGATCTTCTGCACCGTGTGGGTGGCGTTCGTCCCCGCTTATGTCAGCTCTCCAGGGAAGTTCACGGTTGCCGTGGAGATCTTTGCCATCCTGGCCTCCAGTTACGGACTTCTGGTCTGCATCTTCGCCCCAAAGTGTTACATCATCCTGCTGAGGCCTGAGAGGAACACCAAGAAACAGATGATGGCCAAATAACATCAAGACCTTCAATACTTTGCTATAGCTTAGTGACCTCTCAGAGTTCCATGTGTTTTACATAATGGTGCAGTGATATATATTTTTCATTGTGACAGATTGTTAGCCTATTGATAAACCTTTTGTGGATCCTTTTGTCATCCCGCTGATGCCTGAGAGGAACACCAAGAAATAGATGATGGCCAAATAACATCAAGGCCTTCTAAATGATAATAATTTGCTATTGCTTTTAGTGATTTCATTGAGGTCTGTGAGAAATCTTCTAATGCTAAAATAAGTTAATGTTACCGGATGTTGTTCACAAAGCACATTTTGTTCTCATATCTTACAATTCACCTTAAGGTCTTTTATTTTGTCAATAACGTCTAAATATTCTAGCTTGCTTTGTCCGAAAGATAGTGTGTTGTACATGCATAACTATTGAATAATAATAAAAGACAGTGTTTAGAAACAACTGTAGTTATTCTGACTATCCTTGTCTGTCTACAGTACACTGTAACATTTTTTATTATTATCATCTACGTATTACTTTTCACAATTTATTTTGATGCTTGTTGCTTGATGCTTGTTGAAAAAAAAAAAAAAACACAAAAATCAAAATATTTACTATATGGCAATGACAGTACGAGCGTTCTGATTGGCTAACGGGTAGTCATGCCAGCCGTGTATTGACCTCATCGCCAGTCTGCGGTCTGATACGGATTATTGCTCTCCTCAGACGACATCTTCAAAATGAGCGATATCGATGAGTCAGCTGAGTTTTACTAACCAGACGATATTAAAGACATCAACAGCGACGAAGAAATGGTTAACTTTCTAAAAGAGTCTCTATTTGTGTTGAAGCCATTTTAGCAGAACCGTGATGTCTGCTTTCTATCAAAAGTAATTGGTTGCTAGGCAATACCTGAAACACAACGTGAGAAGACTTAAGAGCTAGCTACAATTAGCCTACCAGTTATTTTCATTTACAAAATGAAAAGAGATAAAAATGCCATATAATAAACAACTTACTAACCTCAAACTCCGGCCCCCGAGTCAGAAACGCTGCCCCTCCCTACCTCAGTTACGACTCACTAAATTCTAACAAATATATTTTTTAGACTGCTACACGGATGTTACATCATTGGAAAGCTACGATATTTGTGCTTATACTTATGGAAACCATTTCAAGATCAAGTCGCAACAGCAAGTATTACCAACATCTTTGTCCAGTCACAAATATGTAAACAAAGCAAAAGCAAACGACTAAAAAGTTCAGTGGTCCAGGTATGCAAAAGATCCCAACAAAAATTGTCTGGTGACATTCCTAAAGGTCCAAATTATCTAACCATGTCGAGTAGTTGTCCAAAAAATGAACTATATCCACACATGGCCACGATCTTGTTGCTTCATTCTGCCATCGCCAATTAATTTTTGTTCAGTCTTTCACGCACTATCGCTCATAAGAGGAGTGCTTCGAGTATTTACAATTGGAGAAAGTCCAAATGGCCGCCACACTCTGCCCTTTCGATTGACACCTCGTTTGACCCAATAGGAGCTTCCATGCCCTGGTGACAGCCTTCTAAAGCCAACTAGGTCTGTGCGTCCCCTACCCCTAATTCTTTGTTACTCTCGTACAACAATAGGAATCGTAAAAGAAGAGTAAGGCAATGTGGTTTCACAAGGCTACAAACCCACGTTATTACAATACGCTCACATGGCTTCTCCCCAATTACACCCCTTTCCCCCAGAATGCCCTGCCCTCCCTGTCTCAGCTGTATCTCACTGGGTGCCCCATGGTGGCCATGGATTATTTAGCCCCAGGCTAATTTCTTCCTATATCAGTGATACCCTGGCTGTCTCCTCTTTCTTCCTCTCCCCTTCTCTCAGGCAGGAGGATGCCCAGGAACATTTCTGTCTCCTCTGAGTTTCCCTCTCTTTCTGTATCGCTCTCTTTCTTATTAATCTGTTTACCAATTAAAATGTTTTTTCAGGTGGCTGGAGTTGGTGAAGTATAATTTCATGAACACAAAATAAATGTACAGTGAGAATAGATTGTTTTATCTTACTGTGTCTGATCACTGTCCATCCTTTAAGTTGGTCTTCTTTTCTCAGCTCCATGTGATGGTTCTCCGTTGGTTCTCTCCCCAGGTGATGTGGCTCTCTGGCTGGCTGTGGTTGCTGGCCTGCCTCCCTGGGCTGGTTCTGGGGCTGGCAGGAGGGGGGGGCTGCCGGCTGTTGGCTAAGCCTGTGTCCGGCAGTGTATATCGGGCAGGGGATGTGGTGATCGGGGGCCTGTTCCCCATCCATGTGGAAGCTCCAGAACCTGAGCTAGAGTTTAGGAGCAAGCGCAGCAATACGAACTGTACCATGTAAGTGGTTTGTAAAAGCAAATGTATAGAGTTGTTTTTAAAGTGTCATCTGTGAAATGATTCAATCTCCCTCTTTGCAGTTGTGCAAACCTAGGTCCTCTAACCCAGAACTCTTTTCTTCTCCTTTCCCTCCCTCTATCTTGTGTCCCTGCTCCAGTTTCTACCAGCGTGCATACCGCTGGCTCCAGACTATGATCTTTGCTGTGGAGGAGGTGAACCGTAACCCTAGCCTCCTCCCTGGGCTCAGGCTGGGGTACCTGGCCTCAGACTCCTGCCTGGCCGAGGGCATAACCCTGGGGGCAGCCCTGGGCATGGTGACCGGGCAGGAAGACTCCATATCAGGTACAGACTGTGGCACAACCCCCGAGGTGCCAGTCATCATCGGAGACACCAGCTCCTCCTCCTCCATCGTGGTGGCACAGACCCTGGGAGTGTTTACCCTGCCTATGGTAGGTTGGGAGGTTATTAATAAATATTCTTTCCACTTCCTTCCTTTTTTTGCGATGCTGTGCCCAAATATGAGGGAGAACAACAGTTTTTCTATGTCTAAAGACTTCATCTTTGTGTGTCATGGCAAATTGTAATGGCTTTAATTATACTGTAATCATACTGATTTGCTTCCATTGCTGTGTCACCTGCGTTTAAATTGTTTCATGCATACGTGAATTTACCCTCTTTATTACCCTGTGTTAGCCCTGTGTATTTATTTGTATATCTTTTTTATCTTACCTACTATTACGCTGATATTTCCCCTCATAGATGAATATAGTACCTACCCACCTACCTACCTAAATTTAAATCAGATTCCTACTTTCCCTTTCCTTTGTCATTTTCTCTCTCTCTCTTCTTTCCCCTCAGGTGAGCTACTTTGCTTCCTGTGCGTGTTTGAGTGACAGTAGGAAGTACCCCTCCTTCTTCAGGACTGTTCCCAGCGATGCCTTCCAGGCGCGGGCCATGGCCTGGCTGCTGTCCCGGCTGGGCTGGACCTGGGTGGGCTTGTTGTCTGGGGACGATGACTACGGGAAGTACGGGGTCCAAATGCTGCTGCAGGAGCTGAGGGGCTCTGGAGTGTGTGTCTCATACTCTGAGGTCATCCCAAAGGTATTCTAGACAAGTCTGTGTCTGTTTATCCATTGGTATAGGCTTTCTCTCTCTTTCTCTGAGGTCCCCAAAATACTTTCTGAAGACCTGCCTCATTGTTTTCGTGTCGGTATCTGTTTCTGTGTGTTTTTGATTTTGTATTTGTGTCTGCTGCTCTCTCTTTTTTCTCTCTCATTAGTCTCTCTGTCTCACTTCTCCTCAGTGTCTTTCTTTGTAATCATAATTTTCCCGTCCCTTAAGGTCCATTCCCAGAGCAGGATCAGTCGGGTGGTTGACACCATCCAGAGGTCCTCTGCCACAGTTGTGGTGGTGTTTGCCAGCCCCCAGGATGCACAGGTGAGCCTCGTCAATACAGGTCTGTCTCCGATACTCATAATGTATTTGATTCCACTTGCAGCATTATCTTGTATTGTTGCCATGTATGCATTTGAAAAATATCTGGTCTATTTAGCACATGTTATGTGTACAGCAGGTTCCACATCTGTGGAAGAGAAACAGATGCAAACAGGCTCTAACAGAATGTATATAAAATGTTAATTCATAAATGCTTAATATTTTTTTCATCTCTTAAAATCTCAGGTTAACATAGTATACACGTTACTAATGACCTGTTTGATGCAGGGGATATCATGTTTTTGATTTACTGGAAACGTCAGATCGGTATTCCAGACAGTTGTCACTTCTCTCCTCCTGTTTGCCTGCAGGCTCTCATGAAGGAGGTGGTGCGTCAGAACATCACAGACAAGCAGTGGATCGCTAGCGAGGCCTGGGTCACCTTCACCAGCCTCTCGGTCCCCCAGAACCTCCCCTCGCTAGCCGGCACCATCGGGTTTGCCCTCCGGAGGGCCCCTATCCCTGGGCTGGGAGCCTTCCTGACCCAGCTGAGGCCAGGCGGGCCCTCGCCCCATCACGATCCCTTCCTCAGGGAATTGTGGGAAGAGCTGTTTGGGTGTTCTTTGGAGGCCAGTCAGGGCACTGCTCGGCTGTGTTCAGGGTCAGAGGTCATAGGTCAGTGCTATCTGTTATAGGAAAACTGTCTTGTTCATAACAATGAAGGTCTTGATTGACTCACTTTGACATGATTTTCATGTAAATCTGCTTGTTTCAATTTGTCAAACCCAGTGGAGGGGGAGAGTATGTACGCAGACGTGTCACAGCTGAGGGGCACCTATAACGTGTACAAGGCAGTGTACGCCATCGCCCACGCTCTGCATGGCATGCTGGCCTGCCCTCCTGGAGACCAGTGTCCCAACCTCCAGCGCCTGCAGCCCAAAGACGTGAGCTGACCTTCAACATCATACTGAATAAGGATTTAGAAACATGTAATCAAAAGGATTATTATTCTTTAAGGGATTATCAATCCAAATGATTAGAACCTATTTTATTCTGTTTATTATATCTATTTTCATGATTAGCAACCAAATACTATAAAATGGGCAGGGGTTGACATTAATTGTTTGGGCCACTTGTCCTTCGGGCAAGTTAGACAAATGTTTTGCTCTAACACCTGAATGTACTTGTCCAAAACAAAAACATTTGCTAATGTATAGTAAATATGACAACTATAGACAGATAGCAAATTGATAAAATGTTAGTTTATAACTGATTGGGCTTGTTTCGTACAAATTACTTGAAGTCTCTGTGACATTGGCAGGCTTACATTTGTCATATCTAAAAGAGCTTGTTCCTTTGAACAAAGAGGAGGATCTGAAATTATAACTAGAGAGGGTACAATTTTTGTGGAAATTGTGGGGTGTGCTCCTGTATTTTTGTACGCCCTTTGACTGGATTACACAAAAACTACTAGCCCCATTTGTATGAAACTTGGTGAAAGGGTGTAGCATGGGCCAACATAATCTCTGCAGCTGTACATCGTAGCCAAAGCCCACCTGAGATGTCGCAACAGTTAGTCAGACTCGTTAAATCAGAGAGGTATATTAAACATTGCATCGTTTGAGTATAGTAAAAGTCGAGACTTCAGGACCTCGGGTTCTGGACTGGATGAAGTGCTGCAGAGATGCAATTCTGTCAGAGTCTTCCATGTATGCACAGGAACACTGAAGCTTTCTCAGAAATGTATTTAGTGGAACAACATTGGTCTCCACCCACTCTGAGGCGACGTCACCAATTTTTACTAAACACGTAAATGTAATAAAACCAGAAAACATTTGGTAATAACAATGTACCTTCATCTCTGGCATTTTGTTAGGTCGGTTTTGTTGTTAACTTTGACGATAGCGCCGCAATTCCCCCCTCAACTGGGCTGCATGAGTCTCTGACCATCTAATTGATTTTACAGTAGATCAAATTCTTATCATCATGTCCGGCATTGCCTAGCAATAATTTGGCCTTAATGTCAAGCCTTGTAATGGGAGTTGTATGCTCTGTTACAGATTGTTCAGTACCTGAGAGGTGTGAACTTCACCACACATGTGGGTGATCCCGTCCACTTTGACCAGAATGGAGATCCACCTGCTTCCTATGACATCATCAACTGGCATGTGACCCCACAGGGTGGGGCAGAATTTGCCTCCGTCGGACATTTTTTGACATCTGATGGATCGGGGGGCCAGTTTCACCTGGAAATCGAGAGAGTGATGTGGGGTAGTGGGAGTGGACGTGAGGTAAGATTCAAGAACATTTTGAAAAACTATGTGCAAAGGTGAAGCAATACTATGGAGTAATTTGGTAGCCTGGCTGCCAGCCCAACTTAGCCCCGCCCACAAAAAAAAAAATTTTGGTCGGGAAGTTGGGTCTGGGGAACTTCGGTTGGGGAAAAACTATGTCCAAACAGGAGCTGTTCGGATCACTGAAATTGTCAGGGTGGGCTTTATATGATGATGGACAGATGATCAACAGTAACGTAATCAATTTGTTTTCAACAAACAACATATTTGCGTTGCTCTGATTGGTTGTTGGTCTATCCAATTCAGTGAAGAGACATTTGTTTTACGAGTTCGGTTGAAACACGCCCAATACTCACAGCCCAACGGAGAGTTATCCGACTCATATTCTGACTACAATTATGTATGACAACGTCAGGCTAGTAATTTGGTGGTATTTTAGTGCTATTTTGTCAAATAAAATATCTGGAAGAGGTTACTGTTGAAAGGTTATGTCGTGGTTCTGTAAATCAAATGAAAGTATTTGATAATATATAAAAACGTTTTTGTGTATTGTTGTGTATGGAAAAATGTGTTAAGATTTTTTTGAAAGGCAGAAAAAATAATCAGAAATATCACCAGTTATCCTCCTTACTGTGAACGGCCTTTACACCCTGTGAGCTGTCTGGTTTCCTTGGAAACGATAAACTAACTGCTCGCGCCCTGGCTCTAGCCGTGTACATTTGACTACATTTAGGAGGAAACAACAACAGAAAATGTTAAAAACAAAAAACACTATAGCTCTAACATTAATATATCAGTCGAGTCAGACAAATGTTACAGTGACTCCCTTCAACATGGTTTGACAAGTGTAGTTTGACAACAACCTACAAGCTAGTGCTAACTAGGGAGTCAGGTGGCTGAGCGGTGGGGAATCGGTCTATTAATCTGGTCGCCAGTTTGATTGAGCCAAATGACGTTGTGTCCTTGGGCAAGGCACTTCACCCTACTTGCCTCGGGGGAATGTCCCTGTACTTACTGTAAGTCGCTCTGGATAAGAGCGTCTGCTAAATGACTAAATGTAACTCGCCTTACTTTAGAATAGTAAGCTTGAAAGACAGCTAGAGCTAATATGCTACAATGTACATGTGCTACGATATAAAGGTACACTATACAAATATTGTATATTTGTATAGTGTAATATAATTAGTAGTACACTACTAATTACAACCGTATGAACGATTGTGTGACGTTTACCTACCTGAAAGAATAATGAAAATAGAGTCGGCTGGTCGCTATTGGCTTCTCAGGTTAGATGTTAACCGCCAACTAAGAAACGCTGATGCAGCGCGAGGCCACTGCTTTTATAACCGCGGTGATCTTGTGCCCTTTGTAATTCACAATAAAAATGCTACATATAAGCAAGTGGACAATTACATACATATCCTGTGTGCCACACTAATGATGCTAGTATATAAGGTTAGGATTGCTAATTATGCCAGTACAAACTGTATGATGCTAGCAATGCCAGGATTGGTGATGCTGGCATTGCTATTGCTAACAATAACAGGATATATAATGCTAGCATTGCTAATAATGCTAGGATATGCTATGCTAGAATTGCTAATGATGTGCAGATATGCTACGTTAGCATGCTAATGATGCCAGGACACTCCCCCAGGTGCCCGTGTCTGTGTGCAGCACTCCCTGCCCCCCTGGCACCTGGAAGGCGGCACAGAAGGGCCGACCAATCTGCTGCTTCGACTGTCTGCCCTGCTCAGAGGGGGAGGTCAGCAGAGAGACAGGTACCTGGGATTGACTGGGATTCTAATTCTAGATTCCAATTCTGATACTGACTCTCTGATTCTAAGTGACTCTGATTCTGATCAGAACTGAGCTCTTCTCCCGACTCTGGCCCTTCCCTCTCAGGGTCAGTGGAATGCAGTCGGTGTCCTGAGAGGTTCTGGTCCAGCCCAGACCACACTGAGTGCATCCCCCAGCAGGTGGACTACCTGTCCCTCAGCGACAGCATGGGAATCGTCCTGTCCGTCATCTCTGTTGTCGGGGCAACACTAACAGCCGCAACCTTGATTACTTTTATTTGTCACCGACACACGCCACTGGTACGAGTACACTGGGTGATTTAGAACATGCTATACTGCTGTTACATCATGACATAATTGTTGTCTTAAAAATTAGGTTTCCTTTGTAATGTTTTTGTATTCATTAATCTGTTTAGGTGCGGGCCAACAACTCAGAGCTGAGCTTCCTGCTTCTGCTGTCACTCAAGCTCTGCTTCCTGTGTGCGCTGGCGTTCATTGGTCAGCCCAGGCCTTGGTCCTGCATGCTGAGACACACCCTGTTTGGGATCAGCTTCGTGCTGTGCCTCTCCTGCCTGCTGAGCAGAACCATGGTGGTTCTGGTGGCCTTCCGCTCCACCCTCCCTGGAGAGAACCTGATGCGGTACCTGGGTCCCAACCAGCAGAGGCTGGGCATCTCTCTCTGCACGCTGGTACAGGTGGGCCTGACAAGCTTACAATGTAATGAACTACCAAGCAGTGGCTTCAGGGTTATAACTGAAGGCTTTCTGTTCCCAGGTGCTGATCTGTGTGTTGTGGCTGTCCCTGGCCCCCCCTTGGCCTACAGAGAGGGGCATCAGAGGAGACCACGGGCCCAAGATCTTGTTGGAGTGTGCTGTGGGCTCCATTGCAGGCTTCTCCCTGGTCCTGGGGTACATCGGCCTGCTGGCCTCCCTCTGCCTCCTCCTGGCCTTCCTGGCCAGGAAACTCCCAGACAACTTCAATGAGGCCAAGCTCATCACCTTCAGCATGCTGATCTTCTGCGCCGTGTGGGTGGCATTCGTCCCCGCCTACGTCAGCTCTCCGGGGAAGTACACGGTTGCCGTGGAGATCTTTGCCATCCTGGCCTCCAGTTACGGACTTCTGGTCTGCATCTTTGCCCCAAAGTGTTACATCATCCTGCTAAGGCCTGAGAGGAACACCAAGAAACAGATGATGGCCAAATAACATCAAGGCCTTCTGTATAATAATACTTTGCTATTGCTTTTAGTGACTTCATTGAGGTCTGTGAATTTTACTGAGAAATCTTCTAATGTTAAAATAAGTTAATGTACACTTTGTCTCATATCTTACGAGTTAAATCAAGGTCCTTTATTTTGTCAAAAATGTCTAGCCTGCTTTGTCCAAAAGTGAGTCTGTTGTATATTCATAACTATTGAATAATAATAAAAGACAGTTTTTAGAAACAACTGTAGATTTTTCTGTCTCTCCTTGTCTGTCTACGGTACACTGTCAAATTAAATGCGAATGCTAACCTCTACATTAAGTCTTATTTTATATCCCGTTGTTCATATCTTACATTTAATTATTATCATCTACATATTTACATTTAGTCATTTAGCAGACGCGATATCCAGAGCGACTTAAAGTAAGAACAGGGACATTCCCCTGAGGCAAGTAGGGTGAAGTGCCTTGCCCGAGGACATAACTTCATTTGGCACAGCCGGGAATCGAACCAGCGACCTTATGGTTCCTAGCCCGATTCCCTTACCGCTCAGCTATCTGACTCTGACTCTCTATTACTTTTCATGATTTCTTTTGATGCTTGTTTATTGGAGTCTTTCAGATACGTTGGCTTTGCAGCCATTGTGGGTTCCCCGTGCTCTGTGACCAGGAAGAAAGCTGTCAGGACCATATATCACAAGGCACACTGCACAACAACTGCCTTTTGTCTCAAAAATTATCTCTCTGACCTTCATGCATCAGAGAGACGTTACTGCAGACCATTTCCTGTGATTTCAATATTTTTTGAAAATGTGTGAGTCCGATTTTTTGTCTGCTGTTACTGCGGCTCATATCAGCCAACTGATTAAAGGTCCCATGACACGAAATGTTCACTTTAGGAGGTTATTTAGCATTAATGAGTTCCCCTAGCCTGCCGTTGGTCCCCCAGTAGCTAGAAATGTTGATAGGTGTAAACCAAGCCCTGGGTATTCTTCTCCGCCTTTGAAGAAACAAAAGCTGAAATGCTCGGTTTGGAAAATGTTGGTTTGATGACATCATAAGAGCCAAGGTTACCTCCCCTTTCTCTACTTTGCCTGCACAGAGAATTTGGCCCACCAATGAGAACATGAGCTACGACCATACAAGCGCGGTATTGGTTTTCCTCGGGACATCATGCCTTGCAAATAACCGAAGCATGGCAGTTAGCCCCGCCTCTTTCCTCCTCATAGCATTTAAAGCTACAGACACAGAAACAGCACGTCCTGAGGAAAGCTCATTGTGGGACTGCTCGTAGTGGCTGTAATTCTGCACAAGGCAGAATTTCGGGAAATAATACAGTATTGGGGACCACTAAGGCCTGTAGAAAAGCATCAAAAAACAGTATGTCATGGGATCTTTAAGATATAAAACCCAACATCGACAGAAGCAACCCGGCCGATCAAGTCGCAACAGCAAGTATTACCAACGTCCTTGTCCAGTCACAAATATGTAAACAAAGCAAAAGTAAACGACTCTACTCACCCTAAAAAGTTCACAGTAGTCCAGGTATGCAGAAGATCCCAACAAAATTGTCTGATGACATTCCCAAAGGTCCAAATTGTCTAACCATGTCGAGTAGTTGTCCAAACAATGAACTATATCCACACATAGCCACGATCTTGTTGCTTCATTCTGCCTTCGCCAATTTTTTTTGGTTCAGTCTCTCACGCACTATCGCTCATAGGATATGTGCTTTGAGTATTTACGATTGGAGAAAGTCAAAATGGCTGCTACACTCTGCACAAAAATATAAATAAATATTTCTTTAAAAAAAAAATCTTAAAAGAATCGATTCACATATATTTGGGAATCAATCTGAATCACTAGCAGACTGTATCGTGATTTAAATGTGAAAAGATTTTTTAACCCACCCCTGATTCTTTGTTACTGTCGTACAACAATAGGAATCGTAAAAGAAGAGTAAGGCAACGTGGTTTCAGAAGGCCACTAACCCATGTTATTACAATACGCTCACATGGCTTCTCCCCAATTGCCCCCCTTTCCCCCAGAATGCCCTGCCCTCCCTGTCTCAGCTGTATCTCACTGGGTGCCCCATGGTGGCCATGGATTATATAGCCGCAGGCTAATTTCTTCCTATATCAGTGATACCCTGGCTGTCTCCTCTTTCTTTCTCTCCCCTTCTCTCTGGAAGGACGATGCCCAGGAACATTTCTGTCTCCTCCTACTCTCTTTCTCTCTCGCACTCTCTCTTATTAATCTGTTTACTTAAAATCTGTTTAATTAAAAATGATTTTTCAGTTGGATGGAGCTGGTGAAGTATAATTTCATGAACAGAAAAGAAATGTGAGAATATTTTTTTCTTACTGTGTCTGATCACTGTCCATCCTTTAAGTTGGTCTTCTTTTCTCAGCTCCATGTGATGGTTCTCTGCCTGGCCTCCGTTGGTTCTCTCCCCAGGTGATGTGGCTCTCTGGCTGGCTGTGGTTGCTGGCCTGCCTCCCTGGGCTGGTTCTGGGGCTGGCAGGAGGGGGGGCCTGCCGGCTATTGGCTAAGCCTGTGTCCGGCAGTGTATATCGGGCAGGGGACGTGGTGATCGGGGGCCTATTCCCCATCCATGTGGAAGCTCCAGAACCTGAGCTAGAGTTTAGGAGCAAGAGCAGCAATACGAACTGTACCATGTAAGTGGTTTGTAAAAGCATATATGTACAATTGCTTATAGAGAGTCTCTGTGAAATTATTCTATCTCCTTCTTTGCAGTTGTGCAAACCCAGGTCCTTTAACCCAGAACTCTTTTCTTCTCCCTCCCCTCCCTCCATCTTGCTCCCCTGCTCCAGTTTCTACCAGCGTGCGTACCGCTGGCTCCAGACCATGATCTTTGCTGTGGAGGAGGTGAACCGTAACCCTAGCCTCCTCCCTGGGCTCAGGCTGGGGTACCTGGCCTCAGACTCCTGCCTGGCCGAGGGCACCACCCTGGGGGCAGCCCTGGGTATGGTGACCGGGCAGGAAGGCTCCATATCAGGCACAGACTGTGGCACAACCCCCGAGGTTCCAGTCATCATCGGAGACGCCCGCTCCTCAGCCTCCATCGTGGTGGCACAGACCCTGGGAGTGTTTACCCTGCCCATGGTAGGCAGGGAGGCTCCGTGTATGGATGAATACTACTTCTTCTTTCCCCCTCCTAACTCTGCTGGGATGCTGTCCAAAGAAACTGCTTCTGTCTAAAGATTACATCTGTGTTTCCAGAAACATTTTAACCTGTCTTTATTTCTTGTTTCTTTCTTGTTTGTCTCTCTTTCTGCCCCTCTCTGTCCTTTCCCCCCAGGTGAGCTACTTTGCTTCTTGTGCATGTTTGAGTGACAGCAGGAAGTACCCCTCGTTCTTCAGGACTGTTCCCAGCGATGCTTTCCAGGCGCGGGCCATGGCCTGGCTGCTGTCCCGGCTGGGCTGGACTTGGGTGGGCTTGTTGTCTGGGGACGATGACTACGGGAAGTACGGGGTCCAAATGCTGCTGCAGGAGCTGAGGGGCTCTGGAGTGTGTGTCTCCTACTCTGAGGTCATCCCCAAGGTATTCTAGACAAGTCTGTGTCTGTTCATCCATCTGTATAAGCTTTCCTCTTTCTCTCTTTCACACTCTCTCTCTCTCTTTGAGGTCCCCAAAGTACTGTCTGAAGACCTAACTTATTGTTTTCGTGTTGGTATCTGTTTCTGTGTTTTTGATTTTATATATTCTTTTCTCTCTTCTCTCTTTCCTCTTTCTCTCACTTCTTTTCAGTTTCACTTCTCTTCTCTCTCTCTAATCATCCTTTTCTCCTCCCCTAAGGTCCATACCCAGAGCAGGATCAGTCGGGTGGTTGACACCATCAAGAGGTCCTCTGCCATGGTTGTGGTGGTGTTTGCCATCTCCCAGGATGCACAGGTGAGTCTGGTCAGTTCAAGTCTGTCTCAAATATGCACAATTAATTCCACTTGCAGCTTTATCTTGTATTGTTGCTATATACATCAGAAGAATATCGTAGGGCAGAGATGCCCGATGCCTATATTTGATATGGCCCTGATATCTGCCATTGTCACATCTTCACAGAGACTGCCAGGTGTATGTAGCACTTACCTGAGCTCCACATACAACATTCTGTAAAAGACAGATCTATCAATTTATCTACCAGAAAAAAGCAACTTCCCTTATAGTTTTTTATTCTACAGTTTCTTTTAAAAGAAGTAGTCCGTCAGAACATTACAGACAAACAGTGGATCGCTACCGAGGCCTGGGTCACCTTCACCAGCCTCTCGGTCCCCCAGAACCTCCCCTCGCTGGCCGGCACCATCGGGTTTGCCCTCCGGAGGGCCCCTATCCCTGGGCTGGGAGCCTTCCTGACCCAGCTGAGGCCAGACGGGCCCTCGCCCCATCACGATCCCTTCCTCAGGGAATTGTGGGAAGATCTGTTCGGGTGTTCTTTGAAGGCCAGTCAGGGCACTGCTCGGCTGTGTTCAGGGTCAGAGGTCATAGGTCAGTGTTGTCTGTTACAGGATAAAAACGACTGTGTTGATCCTCACAAAATGAAGCATTGCATTGTCATACTTTTTTTTATATTGACCGTCACTGTTAACCATGTTTTTGTGTAATTCTGTGATCATTTTAAACCCAGTGGAGGGGGAGAGTATGTACGCAGACGTGTCACAGCTGAGGGCCACCTATAACGTGTACAAGGCAGTGTACGCCATCGCGCACGCTCTGCATGGCATGCTGGCCTGCCCTCCTGGAGACCAGTGTCCCAACCTCCAGCGCCTGCAGCCCAAAGACGTGAGATGACCTTTAACATCATACTGAATAAGGATTTAGAAACATGCAATGAAAGGGATTATTCTTTAAGGGATTATCGGTCCAAATTATTCAATCCTATTTTATTCAGATCTATTTTCATGATTAACAACCAAATACTGTAAAATGGGAGTTGCTCTGTTACAGATTGTTCAGTACCTGAGAGGTGTGAACTTCACCACACATGTGGGTGATCCCGTCCACTTTGACCAGAATGGAGATCCACCTGCTTCCTATGACATCATCAACTGGCACGTGACCCCACAGGGTGGGGTGGAGTTTGCCACCGTCGGACATTTTGTGTCATCTGATGGATCGGGGGGTCAGTTTCATCTGGAAATCGAGAGAGTGATGTGGGGTGCTGGGAGTGGACGTGAGGTAAGACTCAAGGAAATACAAATGTATGCAAAGGGGAGGGTGCAGTGGTATTTTGTAACATTTTGATAGTATTTTGTATTTTAGGAGTATATTGTCCACTAAATATTTGCAAGAGTAAAAACTTATGCAAGGATACTTGATCATCTCTTTACTAATGATCCCGGGATTTGTGAAGCTAGCAGAGCTAATTATAACAGGATATACTATTCTAGCATTGCTAATGATGGTACATCAATTATGCTGACATTCCTAACAATGCCAGTTTACTGTATATGATGCTAGCACTGCTAATGATGCTAGGATATGCTATGCTAGAATTGCTAATGATGTGCAGATATGCTCCTCTAGCATGCTAATGATGCCAAGACACTCCCCCAGGTGCCCGTGTCTGTGTGCAGCACTCCCTGCCCCCCTGGCACCTGGAAGGCGGCACAGAAGGGCCGACCAATCTGCTGCTTCGACTGTCTGCCCTGCTCAGAGGGGGAGGTCAGCAGAGAGACAGGTACCTGGGATTGACTGGGATCCTAATTCTAGATTCCAATTCTGATAATAACCGATTCTGATCTTGGACTTGATCCTGATACAATGATTCAAACTGACTGATTCTGACTGGGATTGTTATTCTAGATTCCAATTCTGATACTGACTCTCTCTGATTCGAAGTGACTCTGATTCTGATCAGAACTGAGCTCTTCTCCCGACTCTGGCCCTTCCCTCTCAGGGTCAGTGGAATGCAGTCGGTGTCCTGAGAGGTTCTGGTCCAGCCCAGACCACACTGAGTGCATCGCCCAGCAGGTGGACTTCCTGTCCCTCAGCGACAGCATGGGAATCGTCCTGTCCGTCATCTCTGTTGTCGGGGCAACACTAACAGCCGCAACCTTGATTACTTTTATTTGTCACCGACACACGCCACTGGTACAAGTATACTGCCGGATTTAAAACATTCTACACTGCTGTTACATCATTACATAATTGTAGTCTTACAAAATTAGGTTTCCTTTATAATGTTTTTGTAACTATTAATCTCTTTAGGTGCGGGCCAACAACTCAGAGTTGAGCTTCCTGCTTCTGCTGTCACTCAAGCTCTGTTTCCTGTGTGCGCTGGCGTTTATTGGTCAGCCCAGGCCTTGGTCCTGCATGCTGAGACACACCCTGTTTGGGATCAGCTTCGTGCTGTGCCTCTCCTGCCTGCTGAGCAGAACCGTGGTGGTTCTGGTGGCCTTCCGCTCCACCCTCCCTGGAGAGAACCTGATGCGGTACCTGGGTCCCAACCAGCAGAGGCTGGGCATCTCTCTCTGCACGCTGGTACAGGTGGGCCTCACAAATTTACAATGTAATGAACCAATGGTATACCAAGCAGTGGCTTCAGGGTTATAACTGAAGGCTTTCTGTTCCCAGGTGCTGATCTGTGTGTTGTGGCTGTCCCTGGCCCCCCCTTTGCCTACAGAAAGGGGCATCAGAGGAGACCACGGGCCCAAGATCTTGTCGGAGTGTGCTGTGGGTTCCATGGTGGGCTTCTCCCTGGTCGTGGGGTACATTGGCCTGCTGGCCTCCCTTTGCCTCCTTCTGGCGTTCTTGGCCAGGAAACTCCCGGATAACTTCAACGAGGCCAAACTCATCACCTTCAGCATGCTGATCTTCTGCGCCGTGTGGGTCGCGTTCATCCCAGCTTACGTCAGCTCTCCGGGGAAGTTCACGGTTGCCGTGGAGATCTTTGCCATCCTGGCCTCCAGTTACGGACTTCTGGCCTGCATTTTCGCCCCAAAATGTTACATCATCCTGCTGATGCCTGAGAGGAACACCAAGAAACAGATGATGGCCAAATAATATCAAGGCCATCTGTATAATAATAATTTGCTATTGCTTTTAGTGACTTCATTGAGGTCTGTGAATTTTACAGAAAAATCTTCTAATGCTAAAATAAGTTAATGTTACCGGATGTTGTTCACAAAGCACATTTTGTCTCATATCTTACAAGTACAAGTTTATTTAGTCAAAAACGTATATATAAATATACGTAGCCTGCTTTGTCCAAAAGTTAGTGTGTTGTACATGCATAACTATTGAATAATAATAAAATACAGTGTTTAGAAACAACTGTAGTTATTCTGGCTATCCTTGTCTGTCTACAGTACACTTTAATTTTAGTTCTTTTTTTAAAGGTGGGTAATTTTTTACCCTTAAGACAAGGGGAGTATACAGAATGTTAAGACAACACAAGGGTTAAGATATAAAACCCAACCTCGACAGAAGCCACATCGTCGGTAGAGACGGACATTCTTTGTTACTCTCGTTCCACGATAGGAATCGTAAAAAAAGAGGAACGCAACGTGGTTTCACAAGGCTACAAACCCACGTTATTACAATACGCTCACATGGCTTCTCCCCAATTACCCCCCTTTCCCCCAGAATGCCCTGCCCTCCCTGTCTCAGCTGTATCTCACTGGGTGCCCCATGGTGGCCATGGATTATTAAGCCGCGGGCTAATTTCTTCCTATATCAGTGATACCCTGGCTGTCTCCTCTTTCTTCCTCTCCCCTTCTCTCTGGCAGGAGGATGCCCAGGAACATTTCTGTCTTCTCTGAGTTCCCCTCACTTTCTCTCTCGCTCGCTCTCTCTCTCTTACTAATCTGTTTACCAATTCAAAATGTTTTTTCAGGTGGCTGGAGCTGGTGAAGTTTAATTTCATGAACAGAAAAGAAATGTACAGTGAGAATGGATCTCTTATCTTAATGTGTCCATCCTTTAAGTTGGTCTTCTTGTCTCAGCTCCATGTGATGGTTCTCCGTCAGTCCTCTCCCCAGGTGATGTGGCTCTCTGGCTGGCTGTGGTTGCTGGCCTGCCTCCCTGGGCTGGTTCTGGGGCTGGCAGGAGGGGGGGCCTGCCTGCTATTGGCTAAGCCTGTGTCCGGCAGTGTATATCGGGCAGGGGACGTGGTGATCGGGGGCCTGTTCCCCATCCATGTGGAAGCTCCAGAACCTGAGCTAGAGTTTAGGAGCAAGCGCAGCAACACTAACTGTACCATGTAAGTGGTTTGTAAAAGCAAATTAATACAATTACATTTAAAGTCGTCTGTGAAATGATTCAATCTCCCTCTTTGCAGTTGTGCAAACCCAGAATTATTTTCTTCTCCTTTCCCTCCCTCTATCTTGTGTCCCTGCTCCAGTTTTAACCAGCGTGCGTACCGCTGGCTCCAGACCATGATCTTTGCTGTGGGGGAGGTGAACCGCAACCCTAGCCTCCTCCCTGGTCTCAGGCTGGGGTACCTGGCCTCAGACTCCTGCCTGGCCGAGGGCACCACCCTGGGGGCAGCCCTGGGCATGGTGACCGGGCAGGAAGACTCCATATCAGGCACAGACTGTGGCACAACCCCTGAGGTGCCAGTCATCATTGGAGACGACCGCTCCTCCTCCTCCATCGTGGTGGCACAGACCCTGGGAGTGTTTACCCTGCCCATGGTAGGCAGGGAGGCTCCGTGTATGGATGAATACTATTTCTTATTTCCCCCTCCTAACTCTGCTGGGATGCTGTGCCAAGAAACTGTTTCTATCTAAAGATGACATCTGTGTTTCCAGGAAAAAATTTACCTGGGTTTATTTCTTGTTTCTTTCTTTGTTTGTCTCTCTTTCTGCCCCTCTCTGTCCTTTCCCCCCAGGTGAGCTACTTTGCTTCCTGTGCATGTTTGAGTGACAGTAGGAAGTACCCCTCCTTCTTCAGGACTGTTCCCAGCGATGCCTTCCAGGCGCGGGCCATGGCCTGGCTGCTGTCCCGGCTGGGCTGGACCTGGGTGGGCTTGTTGTCTGGGGACGATGACTACGGGAAGTACGGGGTCCAAATGCTGCTGCAGGAGCTGAGGGGCTCTGGAGTGTGTGTCTCCTACTCTGAGGTCATCCCCAAGGTATTCTAGACAAGTCTGTCTGTTCATCCATCTGTATAAGCTTTCCTCTTTCTCTCTTTCACACTATCTCTCTCTCTCTCTTTGAGGTCCCCAAAGTACTGTCTGAAGACCTAACTTATTGTTTTCGTGTTGGTATCTGTTTCTGTGTTTTTGATTTTATATATTCTTTTCTCTCTTCTCTCTTTCCTCTTTCTCTTACTGCTCTTCAGTTTCACTTCTCTTCTCTCTCTCTAATCATCCTTTTCTCCTCCCCTAAGGTCCATACCCAGAGCAGGATCAGTCGGGTGGTTGACACCATCCAGAGGTCCTCTGCCACGGTTGTGGTAGTGTTTGCCATCTCCCAGGATGCACAGGTGAGTCTCCTTAGTTCAAGTCCGTCTCAGATACTCAGATATATTCCACTTGCAGCTTTATGTTGTATTCTTGCTATATGCATCAGAAAAATATCGTAGGGCAGAGATGCCCTATGCCTATATTTGATGTGGCCCTGATATCTGCCATTGTCACATCTTCACAGAGAATGCCCGTGTACACTTTTTTCAGAAAAAAGCGCTGCCTTCAGCGCCTTTTTACATACAACCCTATGGGAAAAGGAAAAACGTCTAAAAAAGCGCAGCGCCCGACGTCTTTTTTAGTTCAATTTCCACAACTTTTCAGAAAAGTGCTGGGTGACGTCAAGCGCCTTTCTGACAACTGACAGGTTACAGAATTCTCGCGTTGATAGCTCTCAAAAGGCTTTGAAGGCAGCGCTTAAAGTGTAAACACGGCCTTGTACTGTTTTTTATCCTACAGTTTCTGTTAAAAGAAGTAGTCCGTCAGAACATTACAGACAAGCAGTGGATCGCTAGCGAGGCCTGGGTCACCTTCACCAGCCTCTCGGTCCCCCAGAACCTCCCCTCGCTAGCCGGCACCATCGGGTTTGCCCTCCGGAGGGCCCCTATCCCTGGGCTGGGAGCCTTCCTGACCCAGCTGAGGCCAGGCGGGCCCTCGCCCCATCACGACCCCTTCCTCAGGGAATTGTGGGAAGAGCTGTTTGGGTGTTCTTTGGAGGCCAGTCAGGGCACTGCTCGGCTGTGTTCAGGGTCAGAGGTCATAGGTCAGTGCTATCTGTTACAAGAAAACTGTCTTGTTCATAACAAAGAAGGTCTTGATTGACTCACTTTGACATGATTTTCATGTAAATCTGCTTGTTTCAATTTGTCAAACCCAGTGGAGGGGGAGAGTATGTACGCAGACGTGTCACAGCTGAGGGGCACCTATAACGTGTACAAGGCAGTGTACGCCATCGCCCACGCTCTGCATGGCATGCTGGCCTGCCCTCCTGGAGACCAGTGTCCCAACCTCCAGCGCCTGCAGCCCAAAGACGTGAGCTGACCTTTAACATCATACTGAATAAGGATTTAGAAACACGTAATCAAAGGGATTATTATTCTTTAAGGGATTATCAATCCAAATTATTCCATCCTATTTTATTCTGATCTATTCATGTCTAAATTTGAGATTCCTATATGTTCATTGTATACACCTTCCTGCCAAAGCAAATTCCTTGTCTGTGCAAACTTTCATGGCGAATAAATCCCTTTCTGATTCTAATTCTGATTTCATGTAATCATGCAACCAAATACTGTAAAATGGGAGTTGTTTGCTCTGTTACAGATTGTTCAGTACCTGAGAGGTGTGAACTTCACCACACATGTGGGTGATCCCGTCCACTTCAACCAGAATGGAGATCCACCTGCTTCCTATGACATCATCAACTGGCATGTGACCCCACAGGGTGGGGCAGAATTTGCCACCGTTGGACATTTTGTGTCATCTGATGGATCAGGGGGACAGTTTCACCTGGAAATCGAGAACGTGATGTGGGGTGCTGGGAGTGGACGTGAGGTAAGAAATCAAGGATATTTAGAAAAAATACGAACTAAGGTGCAGCAATACTATGTAGTATTTTGGTTAGTATTTTAGTGGTATTTTGTCAACTGAAATATCTGGAAGAGGTTACTGTTAAAAGCGTATGACGTGATTCTGTAAATCAAATGCTAGTATTTGATCATATATTTAAACTTTTTTAGTGTATTGTTGTTTATAGTAAAATTAGTTTCGATTCTTTTTGAAAGGCAGAAAAAATATTTTAATTATTTATTTTTTTACAATTTTGGGGGGGAAAACTAGAAACTTTTTGGCGTATTGTTGTGTATGGAAAAGAAAGTGTTGATTTATTCCTTTTTTCAAAAGTATTCGAAATGTATAAAATTTATTCCATTTTTTTCGGGAAAAGTTGATTGATTTTTTCTCGAAAAATTGTTACTCTACTGCAGTGGTTTTCAAACTTTTTTTTCGTGACCCAAATTTTCAAAATGACAAACCATCGCGACCCACATTATATGAAAAGGGTTGTTTGCAAATATACAATTGTCATCAGTAATAATATACGCCACCATATGCTGCCCTGCTAATGCACGCACAGTGTGTGTTTGATGCTGGTTTGGAAAGAAAAATAGGTACTTCCACACTTAATGCGAGCATGCGCCTAAGCAAAAATTTGGGGCCTTTATTTGAGTACAAAATAGTTTTTTATGAGCTTTATGTAAAATAAACATAGCCGTTTTTTCATTGGTAAAATCTTGCCTAGTGAAGCTGATGTATTTTTGTCTCAATTGTTCAGCCCCACCCTTACGTTTCTTAGCCTGGTTTTCCATTGTTATTCTTCTCCCGGTGCTCCCGATGGCCAGTCCTCTACTGAGGGGGTGTGCCGCGGTGGTTGATTTTCAATTCATATCATTTTAAATTCTCGTGCTGTCAGGGGGTTCTGCAGCACCCTCAGCACCCCTAGTTCCCGCGGCCATGTGTATGTATTTATTTAAACGAGGGCTGTCCTCACATGGTCGACTAGTCGATTTTCTGGTCGATATGCTCTTGGTCATCATTGCTGAATTAACGAAATGTTCAACAGAAATTGTAGATTATATTATTTAAGACAAATAAACCAACTCTAAAAATATTTAATTTAAAAGAAAAGGTGTTACTGTTTTCCCTTTCGTTAATCTGCGCTTTGTTTTGCTTTGGTATTTTGCACACGGCACAAACACAATTGGCTGCAGAACTACAAACTCTGCCGTAGCCTACTTTGTCGGAGTTATTAGTCAAAATGGCAGACATTTGAAAAACGTTGAATGCAAACTCTGCCGGTTTATTTTTCATAGTTCAACGTCGAAAATGATGTAGCCTACCACCTGAAAAACTGAAATTGGTCTAGCCCTACTTCACTCATGCTGACGCGCTGGGTTGAAAAAGGAATATGCCTATTATAAGAATCACATCCAAATCGAATGACATTATCTTCTCCGCCCAAGACAAAATCTTTCTCTGTTGCAACGTGTTTCTCTCAGCTTCTACGTACTATGTTAAACAAATTAAAAAAATATATATTTTTAATTTGTAGTACATTTTAAGAGATACTAAATACCATCGGCATTTGGTAACAACAGGACTGGTGATACGAGTCTTATTATTAGTAGGCTATTAGCGGCTGAATCTGCAATGTCCAGCAGCCATTGAGTCAGATCGCGAAAATGTTTGTATGTGTTTATTTATTTATTTTCAAGCGTTTCAAAGTTCGATTAGTCGATTTTCAGACGTTTTAGTCGAATTTTGGTCTACCAAAGAAAATCTTAGTCGGGGACAGCCCTAATTTAAACAAGTTTGAAGCTCATGATTCGTACCCGATGTTTCTGGTTGGACTTGGACCTCTGTTGACGTGTCTGGCTCTGGCACATGCGTTCTTTTAGTACCTTTCTGAAATCAGGCTAACATAACGACTTACAAACTCCAAAACTCAACACACTTTTTTTGTTTCTAGGTTTTTAGCAGAGAAAAACTGTTAGGCACTTATGCAGGAATCAGACAGCTTTTTCGAACTAGTGTCCGTGGAGAAGCGAACCTCTGATAGGGTGGGCTGACTGCTTGCCTTCACGTGATTCGTCAAAAAATTTTGGTAAGTCACGTCATGATAGGGTGATTACCAATCTCTCTGACGCTTTCTCTGTCCTGTAGTAACGGGCCGGCTACATGCGAGAAGTAGGAGTACGCAAGCAAAAGTGCCGGTACGCATAAGAGTTAAAATGTAGAAGTGCCGGTACTGCGTACCAGTGAGTACCGGCCCAGTTCGAACACTGCCTATGACAAAATAATTATGAAAACATATTTGCCGACCAAATTTTCATCCCGTGGGTCGCGACCCAGACTTTGAAAAACACTGCTCTACTGTACTCTACTGTAGGCCTATTCTTCTCTGCTTAATGTATTAATATGATGTGAGGTCGAGTTACCAGCGTGCCACTAAAACAGGTAGATACAGGATTCTAAAGTCTCATGCATTCGCCGTGAGAGTCACACAATTGAAACATTTCTCACACCATCAACACCTTGTATTTGTCAACCGTTTCTCACACTGAGAAGTTAGGGATAACATCCGCTATATACAATTGATGACCGAGGCTTATATGTCTGCAGTTTATCGTTTTCTCGAGCTAAAAATCAGCTATCCTCCTTGCTGTGTACGGACTTTGCAACCTGTGAACTGTCTGGTTTCCTTGGAAACGATAAACTAACTGCTGTCTAGCGATTCGCGCCCTGGCTCTAACCATGTACATTTGACTACATTTAGGAGGAAACAACAACAACAGAAAATGTGAACTAGAAAATGACACTATTGCTCTACCATTAATAAATGTATATCAGTCGAGTCAGACAAACGTTACAGTGACTCCCTTCGACATGGTTTGACAAGTGTAGTTTGAAAACAACCTACAAGTACTCGCCCTACTTTAGAATAGTAAGCTAGAAAGACAGCTAACGCTAAAGCTAATATAGGCCTACTACAATGCACATGTGCTACAATATAAAGGTACGCTATACAAAACGAATTACAACTGTATGAACGATTGTGTGACGTTTACCCACCTGAAAAAAGAATGGAAGTAGAGAGTAGGTTGCCGCTATGGCTTCTCACTCAGGTTATAGATGTTAACCGCCAACTGAGGAACGCTGACGCAGTGCGAGCCCACTGCTTTTTAAACCGCGGTGATCTCGTGCCGTTTTGTAACTCACGATAAAACTGCTACATATAAGCAAGAGGAGAGTTACATACAGTATCCACTAATGATGCCAGTATATAAGGTTAGCATTGCTATCGATGCCAGTGTGTATACTGTTTGATGCTAGCAATGCCAGGATTAGTGATGCTGGCATTGCTATTGCTAACAATAACAGGATCTATGACGCTAGCATTGCTAATGATGCGCAGATTTGCTATGCTAGCATGCTAATGATGCCAGGACACTCCCCCAGGTGCCCGTGTCTGTGTGCAGCACTCCCTGCCCCCCTGGCACCTGGAAGGCGGCACAGAAGGGCCGACCAATCTGCTGCTTCGACTGTCTGCCCTGCTCAGAGGGGGAGGTCAGCAGAGAGACAGGTACCTGAGATTGACTGGGATTCTAGGGGTGTGGGGGGGGGGGGGGGGGGATCCGCTCACATTTGAATAACGATTCAGTCTTCTAGCGATTCACATCGATTCACAAATGTAAACAAATTATTTTAAAAAATTGATTAGAAATGTGAATCGATTTTTTGTTGAATTGTGACCTCAAGAATCGAATTGTGAGGTACCAAAAGATTCTCACCCCTACTGTGTTCTTATTCTAGATTCCGATTCTGATACTGACTGACTTTGATAAGTGACTCTGATTCTGATCAGAACTGAGCTCTTCTCCCGACTCTGGCCCTTCCCTCTCAGGGTCAGTGGAATGCAGTCGGTGTCCTGAGAGGTTCTGGTCCAGCCCAGACCACACTGAGTGCATCCCCCAGCAGGTGGACTACCTGTCCCTCAGCGACAGCATGGGAATCGTCCTGTCCGTCATCTCTGTTGTCGGGGCAACACTTACAGCCGCAACCTTGATTACTTTTATTTGTCACCGACACACGCCACTGGTACGAATATACTGGCGGATTTAGAACATTCTACACTGCTGTTACATCATAACATCATTGTTGTCTTACAAAATTAGGTTTCCTTTAAAATGTTTTTGTAACTATTAATCTCTTTAGGTGCGGGCCAACAACTCAGAGCTGAGCTTCCTGCTTCTGCTGTCACTCAAGCTCTGCTTCCTGTGTGCGCTGGCGTTCATTGGTCAGCCCAGGCCTTGGTCCTGCATGCTGAGACACACCCTGTTTGGGATCAGCTTCGTGCTGTGCCTCTCCTGCCTGCTGAGCAGAACCGTGGTGGTTCTGGTGGCCTTCCGCTCCACCCTCCCTGGAGAGAACCTGATGCGGTACCTGGGTCCCAACCAGCAGAGGCTGGGCATCTCTCTCTGCACGCTGGTACAGGTGGGCCTGACAAGCTTACAATGTAATGAACTACCAAGCAGTGGCTTCAGGGTTATAACTGAAGGCTTTCTGTTCCCAGGTGCTGATCTGTGTGTTGTGGCTGTCCCTGGCCCCCCCTCGGCCTACAGAGAGGGGCATCAGAGGAGACCACGGGCCCAAGATCTTGTTGGAGTGTGCTGTGGGTTCCATGGTGGGCTTCTCCCTGGTCCTGGGGTACATTGGCCTGCTGGCCTCCCTTTGCCTCCTTCTGGCGTTCTTGGCCAGGAAACTCCCGGATAACTTCAACGAGGCCAAACTCATCACCTTCAGCATGCTGATCTTCTGCACCGTGTGGGTGGCGTTCGTCCCCGCTTACGTCAGCTCTCCGGGGAAGTACACGGTTGCCGTGGAGATCTTTGCCATCCTGGCCTCCAGTTACGGACTTCTGGTCTGCATCTTCGCCCCAAAGTGTTACATCATCCTGCTGAGGCCTGAGAGGAACACCAAGAAACAGATGATGGCCAAATAACATCAAGGCCTTCTGTATGATAATACTTTGCTATTGCTTTTAGTGACTTCATTGAGGTCTGTGAATCTTGTAATGTTAATATACTGTAAGTTAATGTTGTTCACAAAGCACACTTTGCCTCTAATCTTACTAATCAGCTCAAGATCGTTTCTTTGGTATAAACGTAAAAAATAATAAAGTATACATTGTGTTGGAACAATTAACAATGATTGTTTCTTTTTTTTCTGTCTACAGTAACACTGTGGACCCATTTTGGGTCACTTGTAAATTGAAATGTGAATCCTAACTTCTATTATTTAATATTACCTCATTGAGATCTTACATTTTAATATCCATTCTTATCTTACAGAAATACAAAGTTTATTTACAGTTACGTCCTATCAGGACAGTAACTGTCTTTAGTTTTCATCAGGCCGTTTTTTCTGAAAATCAGACAGTTATCTCTGTGTTTTCTGTCTGTTGACATAAACAATTGCTCTCTTTCAGACACTTTTATTGTCTTTGATGTTTGGGGGAAATTCCTCAGTCTTGTGTGGTGTTACTTTAGATATAAAACCCAACCTAGGCCACGTCGTCGGTGGAGACGGACATTCTTTGTTACTCTCGTTCTACAACAGGAATTGTAGAAGAAAAGCAACACACTTCGGTCTCAGAAGGCTGTAAATTATTACAACCAGCCCACATGAGTTTTCTCCAATTACCACACCCCTTCTCAGACATAGTAAACAGACACAATAACAGTTCTAAACACTATGTGCTTTATTATTATTCAAAAGACGTTTAGACATAACATGATACGTAGATGCCTCTGTCAAAAGAAATCTCCGGAAGCTGAGTGGTAAATTGGCAAAGTGTAGCGCTCACTTTCTATCACATATTAAAACATTCAGTTCCACAAAAGCTTTATCAATAGGCTAGCAATCTGTCACAATGAGAAACATATATCACTGCACCATTATGCAAATGCATGCAACAACAAAGTAAAGTAAACGCATGCGACAGCAAAGTAAAGTATTGCGACATAAAAGTATTGAAGGCCCTGATGTTATTTGGCCATCATC
This sequence comes from Hypomesus transpacificus, assembly GCF_021917145.1. Classification (NCBI taxonomy): domain Eukaryota; kingdom Metazoa; phylum Chordata; class Actinopteri; order Osmeriformes; family Osmeridae; genus Hypomesus; species Hypomesus transpacificus. The sequence continues at coordinate 13,635 of NW_025813735.1, read as the reverse complement.
TGTTTCTTGGTGTTCCTCTCAGGCCTCAGCAGGATGATGTAACACTTTGGGGCGAAAATGCAGACCAGAAGTCCGTAACTGGAGGCCAGGATGGCAAAGATCTCCACGGCAACCGTGTACTTCCCCGGAGAGCTGACGTAGGCGGGGACGAACGCCACCCACACGGTGCAGAAGATCAGCATGCTGAAGGTGATGAGCTTGGCCTCGTTGAAGTTGTCTGGGAGTTTCCTGGCCAGGAAGGCCAGGAGGAGGCAGAGGGAGGCCAGCAGGCCGATGTACCCCAGGACCAGGGAGAAGCCTGCAATGGAGCCCACAGCACACTCCAACAAGATCTTGGGCCCCTGGTCTCCTCTGATGCCCCTCTCTGTAGGCCGAGGGGGGGCCAGGGACAGCCACAACACACAGATCAGCACCTGGGAACAGAAAGCCTTCAGTTATAACCCTGAAGCCACTGCTTGGTAGTTCATTACATTGTAAGCTTGTCAGGCCCACCTGTACCAGCGTGCAGAGAGAGATGCCCAGCCTCTGCTGGTTTGGACCCAGGTACCGCATCAGGTTCTCTCCAGGGAGGGTGGAGCGGAAGGCCACCAGAACCACCATGGTTCTGCTCAGCAGGCAGGAGAGGCACAGCACAAAGCTGATCCCAAACAGGGTGTGTCTCAGCATGCAGGACCAAGGCCTGGGCTGACCAATGAATGCCAGCGCACACAGGAAGCACAGCTTGAGTGACAGCAGAAGCAGGAAGCTCAGCTCTGAGTTGTTGGCCCGCACCTAAAGAGATTAATAAATACAAAAACATTATAAAGGAAACCTAATTTTTAAGACAACAATTATGTAATGATGTAACAGCAGTGTAGCATGTTCTAAATCACCCAGTGTACTCGTACCAGTGGCGTGTGTCGGTGACAAATAAAAGTAATCAAGGTTGCGGCTGTTAGTGTTGCCCCGACAACAGAGATGACGGACAGGACGATTCCCATGCTGTCGCTGAGGGACAGGAAGTCCACCTGCTGGGGGATGCACTCAGTGTGGTCTGGGCTGGACCAGAACCTCTCAGGACACCGACTGCATTCCACTGACCCTGAGAGGGAAGGGCCAGAGTCGGGAGAAGAGCTCAGTTCTGATCAGAATCAGAGTCACTTAGAATCAGAGTCAGTATCAGAATTGGAATCTAGAATTAGGATCCCAGTCAATCCCAGGTACCTGTCTCTCTGCTGACCTCCCTCTCTGAGCAGGGCAGACAGTCGAAGCAGCAGATTGGTCGGCCCTTCTGTGCCGCCTTCCAGGTGCCAGGGGGGCAGGGAGTGCTGCACACAGACACGGGCACCTGGGGGAGTGTCCTGGCGTCATTAGTATGCTAGAGGAGCATATCTGCACATCATTAGCAATTCTAGCATAGCATATCCTAGCATCATTAGCAGTGCTAGCATCATATACAGTAAACTGGCATAGTTAGGAATGTCAGCATAATTGAATGTACCATCATTAGCAATGCTAGAATAGTATATCCTGTTATAATTAGCCATCATTAGACATCGGGGACAGTGCCTCTGGACTGGCAGACCGGGGTGGTGGTTCCCCTCTTTAAAAAGGGGGACCGGAGGGTGTGCTCCAACTTTAGGGGGATCACACTCCTCAGCCTCCCTGGGAAAGTCTATTCAGGGGTCCTGGAGAGGAGGGTCCGTCGGATTGTCGAACCTCGGATTCAGGAGGAGCAATGTGGTTTTCGTCCTGGCCGTGGAACAGTGGACCAGCTTTATACCCTCCGCGGAGTCCTGGAGGGTACAATGGAGTTCGCCCAACCAGTCTACACATGTTTTGTGGATTTGGAAAAGGCGTTCGACCATGTCCCTCGGGGGCTCATGTGGGGGGGTGCTCCGAGAGTACGGGGTACCGGATTTCCTGATCGGGGCTGTCCGGTCCCTGTACGACCGGTGCCAGAGTTTGGTCCGCATTGCCGGTAGTAAGTCGAACTTGTTTCCGGTGAGGGTTGGACTCCGCCAGGGCTGCCCTATGTCACCGATTCTGTTCATTACCTATATGGACAGAATTTCTAGGCGCAGCCAGGGTGTTGAGGGGGTCCGGTTTGGTGACTTCATGATCGGGTCGATGCTTTTTGCGGATGATGTGGTCCTGTTGGCTTCATCGGGCCGTGACCTTTAGCTCTCACTGGAGCGGTTCGCAACCGAATGTGAAGCGGCTGGGATGCGAATCAGCACCTCCAAATCTGAGGCCATGGTAATCGACCGGAAAAGGGTGGAGTGCCATCTCCGGGTCGGGGAGGAGATCCTGAACCAAGCGGAGGAGTTCAAGTATCTCGGGGTCTTGTTCACGAGTGAGGGAAGAATGGAGCGCGAGGTCGACAGGCGGATCGGTGCGGCGTCCGCAGTGATGCGGGCTCTGCATCGGTCCGTCGTGGTGAAGAAGGAGCTGAGTCAGAAGGCGAAGCTCTCTATTTACCAGTCGATCTATGTTCCTACCCTCACCTATGGTCACGAACTATGGGTAGTGACCGAAAGAACGAGATCGCGAATACAAGCGGCCGAAATGAGCTTTCTCCGCAGGGTGTCCGGGCTCTCCCTTAGAGAGAGGATGATAAGCTCGGTCATCCGGGAGGGGCTCAGAGTAGAACCGCTGCTCCTCCGCGTCGAGAGGAGCCAGCTGAGGTGGCTCGGGCATCTGATTAGGATGCCTCCTGGACGCCTCCCTGGTGAGTTGTTCCCACTGGGAAGAGTCCCCGGGGAAGACCCAGGACACGCTGGAGGGACTATGTCTCTCGGCTGGCCTGGGAACGCCTCGGAGTCCCCCAGGAAGAGTTGGTGGAAGTGGCCGGGGGGAGGGAAGTCTGGGCCTTCCTGCTTAGGTCGCTGCCCCCGCGACCCGATCCCCGGACAAGCGGCAGATGACGGACGGACGGTTATAATTAGCTCTGCTAGCTTCACAAATCCCGGGATCATTAGTAAAGAGATGATCAAGTATCCTTGCATAAGTTTTTACTCTTGCAAATATTTAGTGGACAATATACTCCTAAAATACAAAATACTATCAAAATGTTACAAAATACCACTGCACCCTCCCCTTTGCATACATTTGTATTTCCTTGAGTCTTACCTCACGTCCACTCCCAGCACCCCACATCACTCTCTCGATTTCCAGATGAAACTGACCCCCCGATCCATCAGATGACACAAAATGTCCGACAGTGGCAAACTCCACCCCACCATGTGGGGTCACATGCCAGTTGATGATGTCATAGGAAGCAGGTGGATCTCCATTCTGGTCAAAGTGGACGGGATCACCCACATGTGTGGTGAAGTTCACACCTCTCAGGTACTGAACAATCTGTAACAGAGCAACTCCCATTTTACAGTATTTGGTTGTTAATCATGAAAATAGATCTGAATAAAATAGGATAGAATAATTTGGACCGATAATCCCTTAAAGAATAATCCCTTTCATTGCATGTTTCTAAATCCTTATTCAGTATGATGTTAAAGGTCATCTCACGTCTTTGGGCTGCAGGCGCTGGAGGTTGGGACACTGGTCTCCAGGAGGGCAGGCCAGCATGCCATGCAGAGCGTGGGCGATGGCGTACACTGCCTTGTACACGTTATAGGTGGCCCTCAGCTGTGACACGTCTGCGTACATACTCTCCCCCTCCACTGGGTTTAAAACGATCACAGAATTACACAAAAACACAGTGACGGTCAATATAACAAAAAGTATGACAATGCAATGCTTCATTTTGTGAAGATCAACACAGTCGTTTTTATCCTGTAACAGACAACACTGACCTATGACCTCTGACCCTGAACACAGCCGAGCAGTGCCCTGACTGGCCTCCAAAGAACACCCAAACAGATCTTCCCACAATTCCCTGAGGAAGGGGTCGTGATGGGGCGAGGGCCCGCCTGGCCTCAGCTGGGTCAGGAAGGCTCCCAGCCCAGGGATAGGGGCCCTCCGGAGGGCAAACCCGATGGTGCCGGCCAGCGAGGGGAGGTTCTGGGGGACCGTGAAGCTGGTCTCAGAGACCCAGGCCTCGGTAGCGATCCACTGCTTGTCTGTGATATTCTGACGCACCACTTCCTTCATGAGAGCCTGCAGGCAAAGTAACAGGAGGAGAGAAGTGACAACTGTCTGAAATACCGATCTGACGTTTCCAGTCAATCAAAATCATGATATCGCCTGCATCAATAAGGTCATTAGTTTATACTAATGTGTATAGTATGTTAACCTCAGATTTTAAGAGATGAAAAAAATATTAAACATTTATGAATAAACATTTTATATATATTCTGTTAGAGCATGTTTGCATCTGTCTCTTCCACAGATGTGGAACCTACTGTACACGTAACATAAAAGAGACCTGATATTCCTCAGATGCATATATGGCAACAATACAAGATAATGCTGCAGGTGGAACAATATTAATTATGAGTATCTGAGACAGACCTGCATTGACGAGACTCACCTGTGCGTCCTGGGAGATGGCAAACACTACCACAACCGTGGCAGAGGACCTCTGGATGGTGTCAACCACCCGACTGATCCTGCTCTGGGTATGGACCTTAGGGGAGGAGAAAAGGATGATTAGAGAGAGAGAAGAGAAGTGAAACTGAGAGAAGTGAGAGAAAGAGGAGAGAAGAAAATACAAAATAAAAAACACAGAAACAGATACCGACACGAAAACAATGAGGCAGGTCTTCAGACAGTACTTTGGGGACCTCCGAGAGAGAGAGTGTGAAAGAGAGAAAGAGGAAAGCTTATACAGATGGATGAACAGACAGACTTGTCTAGAATACCTTGGGGATGACCTCAGAGTAGGAGACACACACTCCAGAGCCCCTCAGCTCCTGCAGCAGCATTTGGACCCCGTACTTCCCGTAGTCATCGTCCCCAGACAACAAGCCCACCCAGGTCCAGCCCAGCCGGGACAGTAGTGAGGCCATAGCCCGCGCCTGGAAGGCATCGCTGGGAACAGTCCTGAAGAAGGAGGGGTACTTCCTACTGTCACTCAAACATGCACAGGAAGCAAAGTAGCTCACCTGGTGGGAAAGGACAGACAGGGTCAGAAAGAGAGACCAACAAAGAAAGAAACAAGAAATAAACCCAGGTTAAAATGTTCCTGGAAACACAGATGTAATCTTTAGATAGAAGCAGTTTCTTTGCACAGCATCCCAGCAGAGTTAGGAGGGGGAAAGAAGAAGTAGTATTCATCCATACACAGAGCCTCCCTGCCTACCATGGGCAGGGTAAACACTCCCAGGGTCTGTGCCACCACGATGGAGGAGGAGGAGCGGGCGTCTCCGATGATGACTGGCACCTCGGGGGTTGTGCCACAGTCTGTACCTGATATGGAGTCTTCCTGCCCGGTCACCATGCCCAGGGCTGCCCCCAGGGTGGTGCCCTCGGCCAGGCAGGAGTCTGAGGCCAGGTACCCCAGCCTGAGACCAGGGAGGAGGCTAGGGTTACGGTTCACCTCCTCCACAGCAAAGATCATGGTCTGGAGCCAGCGGTACGCACGCTGGTAGAAACTGGAGCAGGGGAGCAAGATGGACGGAGGGGAGGGAGAAGAAAAGAGTTCTGGGTTAAAGGACCTAGGTTTGCACAACTACAAAGAGGCAGATTTAATCATTTCACAGACGTCTCTTCAAAAATAATTGTATACATTTGCTTTTACAAACCACTTACATGGTACAGTTCGTATTGCTGCGCTTGCTCCTAAACTCTAGCTCAGGTTCTGGAGCTTCCACATGGATGGGGAACAGGCCCCCGATCACCACGTCCCCTGCCCGATATACACTGCCGGAGACAGGCTTAGCCAACAGCCGGCAGGCCCCCCCTCCTGCCAGCCCCAGAACCAGCCCAGGGAGGCAGGCCAGCAACCACAGCCAGCCAGAGAGCCACATCACCTGGGGAGAGAACCAACGGAGAACCATCACATGGAGCTGAGACAGAACATACAACCTTGTTATTTGATGTCCAGGTATCAGACAGAGAGATACAGACACACCAAACACTTGATAACATTGACACAGATTAACTCTGGAATGGAAATCACAGACCTCCAACTCACAACCAGCTGTGGAAAAACTCCTAGTTAGTACATTTACAGAACGAGTGACAGAGAGAGAGGCAGAGAGAGAGACAGAGAGAGACAGAGAGAGAGACAGAGAGAGACAGAAAGAGACAGAGAGAGAGACAGAGAGTAGAGTAGAGAAAAGCGCCATACTGTCGGAAGAATGAGACGACCTACTGATGTAGGCCGTTTTGGGTTTCTGTTAGTTCATAGACACACACACATACAGAGGAGAGATGGTTGATCTACCTTTCTTCCAGAGAGGAGAGAGGAAGAAAGAGTGACTGGAGGGGACACCCCTTAAATAGGCAGAAATTTGCCGCCGGCTAAATATTTCAGTGGCCATATGAGACCCTGATGCAACAAAAACACAAATTAAGGGAATATCTTTCTTGTTCTTAGACCTCTGATGGTTTACATACAGCTCTATGAGCGCCTTTGAAGCTTCCTGTGTTGTTGCTTGTAAAAAGGGCTAAACAAAAAAAGATTTGAGATTTGATTTGATTACGCTGTGAGTGTGGTGTGTGTGTATGCGTGAGGGGGGGGGGCGGTTTAAGGTCAACTTTTGCTCTGACTGCAGACTTTGCAATCACTCTAATCACAGTTGCAATTGAGTGCACTTACAGTTCACTCTCACCCACTTGACTTTCAACTGTCTGTCCCAAGTGACAGTCACTTGGGAAACTTGACCGGGCATGTCAGAGTGGGAATTTGTGTGTGGGTGTTCATAAGTGGGTGTGTACGTACGTGGGTGTGTGTGTGTGTCTGTGCATATCTGTGTGTGTCATTGTGTGTGTGTGTGTGTGTGTGTAGAGGAAGGCCATGGGAGTTCGATTAGGACTCTATTTTGAAAGAGAGGAGAGAGACAAGCCAGCAGCTTCTGTCGGTGAGCACCTAATTATACCCGGTGTCCTCTCCTTCTCCCCTCTTTCCCGTCTCTTTCCCTCCCGTCCTCTCTCTCCCTCTCCTTCTCCCCTCCCCTCTCCCCCACCCTCTCCACTTGTGTCCTCTCTTCCACCTCTCCCCTCCTCTCCACCTTTCTTCTCTTCCTCATCCCCTCTCTTCTCTTCCCCTCTCATCTCCTCCCTTCCCCTCTATCCTCTTGTGCCCTTTTCCCCTCCTCTCTCTCCTCCTCCTCTCCACCTTGCCACTCTCCCCCTCCCTTCTCTCCTCCTCCTTTCCACCTCCCCTTCCCCCCTCCCCTCTCTCCTCCTCCTCTCCACCTCCCCTTCCCCCCCTCCCCTCTCTCCTCCTCCTCCCCTGTGCTCTCCATTTAGCCATGCCACCTGAACCCGCTCATCCTCAATTCATCCCCCTCTTTCAATCCCTCCATCTCCAAGGGTGTCCAATTAGCACCAAGCCTGTTTTCCAGTGCTCTTCTCCTCCACCTCTCCTCTTATCCCTTGTTTCCCCCTACCCTCCACTTAGCCTTTCCTGCGTGTGCTTGGTTGGTTTTAGTGGCATCTAGTACCAGGTGGGCTGGCGAGGCCTTTACAGCCACACTGGAAACAACCGAGGGGAGGGGAGAGACTGGAAAGTGCTGTGAACACTGAAGGGCTGGTATCAGACACAATAAATGAGAAAAGATCTACCAGCAGACACGTCCTAATATGGTTCAAAAGAGCTCTGCTCCCTGACTGTCTGTCTGTTTCCCTGTCTGACTTTCTGTCTCTGTCTTGTCTGTCTTCCTGTTTGTTTATCTGTCTGTGTTTCTGGCAGTTTGTCGGTCTGTCTATCTATCTGGCTGTCTGTCTATCTGCCTGTCAATCTGCCTGTCTGTCTCTCTGTGTGGGATTGTCCTCAGAGAGGTCAAGGCCCGAGGGAGCTCCAGGAGTCCCAGAGGGCAGGGACGGGCCAGTGAGACCCAGCTGGAGGCGTCCCTGCTGGGGGAGATCTGAGGAAGAGCCCTGGGTCTCTCACAGCTGGGACCAGGCCTACAGAGGAATCTCTCTGTGGAATTTCCTCTTTTCTCATTCCTTCCTCAGAATGGGGGCTGCACTGTGGTAGTGTCTTACACGCGCTGTGTGTGTGCATGACAGAGAGGGTGAGTGTGTGTGGTAGCGTAAGTGTGTGTGTGTGAGGGGTTAAGGCAGGGCGGGCAGGGTAGGGTGTGTTTTTGGAGCTGTGTGTGTTGGGCACTGAGGGTGAATCTGCTGATTCCAGTTGGGCTTCCAGAGTGTTCCAGCAGCCACACTCATCCCCCGTGTGAGTCCTGTCACTGGGGCTCCCAGCCAGACTGACCACTCATCCCCCGTGTGAGTCCTGTCACTGGGGCTCCCAGCCAGACTGACCATCTGGAGGACCAGATCAGAGGAACCATGGCCCAGAGAGGTGAGGAGCTCCAGCCTGCTTTTACCCCCCCCCCCCCCCGCCCTAGAAGGGTTGTGAAGCTTTACAACCCCCTATAGAAAATAGTGCAATTATTGTTTATAACCCTGCTTTAGTACAGTGTTATGACTCAAGGCTCTATAACCTTTTTTGAACAGTTATTAAGTTTTATGACCCTCCTATAGAACCGTGTTAGTGCTCTTTATAACCCTCCGATGGAACAGTGTTGTTAAGGTCCTTTGTGATGTGTCTCATCTATCAGCTATGTGTCTCATAACTGTCTTGTTTTTTTCTCTTTCTCTCTCTCTCTCTCTCCCTCTCTCTCTCTCTCTCTCTCTCTCTCTCTCTCTCTCTATCTCTCTCTATCTCTCTCTCTCTCTCAGCTGTTGGTCAGTCTGACTCGTCCTGTCAGCTCTACCCGGCTCTCCTGATGGTGGGCTGGATCGTAGGCTGTATGGTGGTCATATACTTTGTCTTTGCTTAGGTATGGAGAGAGCGGGAGGAGGGAGAGAGAGAGAGGAGGGAGAGAGCGGGAGGAGGGAGAGAGAGGGAGGAGGGAGAGAGCGGGAGGAGGGAGAGAGAGGGAGGAGGGAGAGAGCGGGAGGAGGGAGAGAGAGGTAGAAAAAGAAAGAGAGAGAAACGAATGGGAGGAGAGAGGGTGGAGTGAGGTGGGAAAGGAGAGGAGAAATGGAGAGAGAGAAAAACAGACAGACATAGAGTTGCATATCATCTTGCGTAACATAATATAATAAAAGTCCTAACTGTATCATAATGACCCTGTTTCTCCAGCAGGAGAGAAGTTCATGGAGGCCTGGCTGATGGTTCTTCTCCTGGGTGCTGAATGACGATGTTGACAAGCTACCGAGAAGATCCTGTCCTGATCGTAGCACACAGTCTGGTCGCCATGGTATAGAAGTAGACCTTCCTGTAGAACACACCTATAGCAGTGTAATGAAGCGCGCTCTCTCTCTCTCTCTTTATTCCTCTCCCTCTTTCTCTCTAAACTCATTCTCTCTCTCAGTCGAACCTTGTTAGAGTTAGAGTTGACTTTACCCTAGTCTTTGTTTACTCAGAACAAAGGTGATTTGTTTTGTGTATGTTATAAGAATTTTACAACTATAAAAAAGTGTGTCAATATATACAGTCTTATGCGATGCGTTTAAAAAAACGTTCCATGCAAAATGTGCACTGTCCTAGCTGTATTAGTAAACAGAATTATATTTTTAGTGTAATTTACCGTAAGTATAAATAGAATGATTATTATTAGTACACTGTATCCAATTATTTATTGTACTTTCAAATTAAATAAAAGGAACTTCAGGGTTCATCTCAGTGTTGTTTTCTTGCCAGCCCATCATATCAGTTATAATCATATCAGTATTCATCATATCAGTTATAATCATATCAGTATTCATCATATCAGTTATAATCATATCAGTATTAATCATATCAGTTATAATCAGATCAGTATTCATCATATCAGTTATAATCATATCAGTAATCATCATATCAGTCATAATCATATCAGTATTCATCATATCAGGATTCATCATGTCAGTATTATGTAATCATATCTCATTTGTCATTACCAATCATAATCAAGTACAGTTCAGTTCCTCCAGACATGCTCAGTCACACAGAGAGTAGACCACAGGCTAAACAGCCTGAAGCCATGCAGTCAGAATGGAGAGTAAAATGGTATGGAAGGGAGTGGAGTTGTTCAGAATTCTGCATCATCAAAGCTAGATGGTACAGGGTCAGACTGAGCAGGAAATGGTCAAACTGACATTCATCTGGACTGTGGTGAGAACCGCCTGTATAACAGTGCTAAGTGCTCTCAGCGTGTTCGATCATCATCACCTGTATCCTCAGAATGGAACAGAGATTCAGAACTGAAAATGTCACCGTTTAAAAGGGCCACCTGTGTGTGTGTGTCTGCACGTGTGGCTGTGTGTGTGACTGTGTGTGTGTGTAGTGTGTGTAGCGTATGTGTGTGTGTGCTACCACTCTCTCCTCTCTCTTTGATCCAGCTGTTCTATTATCCTCTCGATGCCCCATTCAGCAGTGACACAGGGTTGCCATGGTTATTCGGCGCGGTAACAATTCACCTAAGGAAGTGATGCCTTCTTTGAGAAAGAGCTTGTTACAGATGATTCGGGACTCACGCAAGGACAGGAAAAAATACGCCATTAAAAATCCAATTATTCAGAACAGCATTTTTTACTTTACTTGACCATATTTGCTTTGAATAAGCGTGTCTGCTGAATGAGTAAACTGAAAACTGAGCAGTGTAGAGTACAGAGAGCACAGTCTGACCCAGAGTACAGAGAGCACAGTCTGACCCAGAGTACAGAGAGCACAGTCTGACCCAGAGTACAGAGAGCGCAGTCTGACCCAGAGCACAGAGAGCGCAGTCTGACCCAGAGTACAGAGAGCACAGTCTGACCCAGAGTACAGAGAGCACAGTCTGACCCAGAGTACAGAGAGCGCAGTCTGACCCTGTACAGAGAGCACAGTCTGACCCAGAGCGCAGAGAGCGCAGTCTGACCCAGAGTACAGAGAGCACGGTCTGACCCAGAGTACAGCGAGCACAGTCTGACCCAGAGTACAGAGAGCGCAGTCTGACCCAGAGTACAGAGAGCACAGTCTGACCGAGAGTACAGAGAGCACAGTCTGACCCAGTACAGAGAGCGCAGTCTGACCCAGAGTACAGAGAGCACAGTCTGACCCAGTACAGAGAGCACAGTCTGACCCAGAGTACAGAGAGCGCAGTCTGACCCTGTACAGAGAGCACAGTCTGACCCAGAGTACAGAGAGCACAGTCTGACCCAGAGTACAGAGAGCACAGTCTGACCCAGTACAGAGAGCGCAGTCTGACCCAGAGTACAGAGAGCACAGTCTGACCCAGAGTACAGAGAGCACAGTCTGACCCAGTACAGAGAGCACAGTCTGACCCAGAGTACAGAGAGCACAGTCTGACCCAGAGCACAGAGAGCACAGTCTGACCCAGAGTACAGAGAGCGCAGTCTGACCCAGTACAGAGAGCACAGTCTGACCCAGAGTATAGAGAGCACAGTCTGACCCAGAGTACAGAGAGCACAGTCTGACCCAGTACAGAGAGCACAGTCTGACCCAGAGTACAGAGAGCACAGTCTGACCCAGAATACAGAGAGCACGGTCTGACCCAGAGTACAGAGAGCACAGTCTGACCCAGAGTACAGAGAGCACAGTCTGACCCAGAGTACAGAGAGCGCAGTCTGACCCTGTACAGAGAGCACAGTCTGACCCAGAGTACAGAGAGAACAGTCTGACCCAGAGTACAGAGAGCACAGTCTGACCCAGAGTACAGACAGCACAGTCTGACCCAGAGTACAGAGAGCACAGTCTGACCCAGTACAGCGAACACAGTCTGACCCAGAGTACAGAGAGCACAGTCTGACCCAGAGTGGGTTAAATGTAGCAAGGAGGCTCATTTAGGACGAGAAGGAAATTCACACACACACTCAGATACACACACAAATATGTATGCATGTGTACTGTACACACACATACACAAGCTGGTATAATTTAGCTGCCAAGCTGTTTGCAATAAATGGCATAATTACTGTTAATACCATGTAATCCCCGTGGCCCATAGTGACACTCACACACACACACACACACATATACAGCTACACACACACACACACACACACACACACACATACAGCTACACACACACATACACAGCTACGCACACATATATACATACACAGCTACACACAAACACACACTACCAAATGGAGCTGATTTGATTAGATCGTTCTCTAATAAACCAGTAAGCACCTGTTGAGCAATAAAAATAATGTCCAGGTGTTACGCAAGAGCTCTCTCCTCCAGCACTTGATCACAGAGTCAGTTTTCCTCCTAAATACTCTCTACTTGGTGGCACATACACAGGCAGACACACACACTTTCTCTCTCAAACACACACACACACACTCACACATACTCACACACACAGTTGTTGGTGGGAAGAGAGATACATGAGCCCGAGGTGGCTGTTAAAGCAGATATAGCAGCTCTGCTCTCCGGCTGGAGTGCTTCTTACAAACCCTGTCATCCTGACTGGTGTTTCTGCCACATCCATCCATCATCCATCCATCCATCATCCATCCATCATCCATCCATCATCCATCCATCCATCATCCATCCATCCATCCATCCATCATCCATCCACCATCCATCCATCCATCCATCATCCATCCATCATCCATCCATCCATCCATCATCCATCCATCATCCATCCATCCATCATCCATCCATCCATCCATCCATCATCCATCCATCCATCATCCATCCATCATCCATCCATCATCCATCCATCATCCATCCATCCTTCTGTCCATCCACTACATGAGATCAGTCAAAGTTGTAGTGTAAAAAGTGTAGTTCTAGATAAACAAAGTGGTTAGAGCATTCAACTGTAAATCAAGAAGTCTCAGGTTCTAATCCCCCTTATGTCGTTTTGGATAAAAGCGTTTGCTGAATGGAAAAATTATTGTTATTGTTCTACAGAAACTCAACTGTATTTCCACAATACTCTGTGTGACCACTAGATGTCAGCAGATCTGTCTGGGCATCCGCGTCTGAGCTCACTGTTGCATCTCAGTGGCAGCTGCCCCACAGCACAAAACACTCGCCCCCTCAATCTCCCCTTGCTACAATATATACTTTGTTATTGTTACATTATAGTTCATTTCATTATATCATATTGATATTATTGGCATTGTTTATACTACGTTATAGTCATTTATGGTCTCTTCATGCCTCCATGCCACCCTACAGCTACCTCCTACTTCTGCCCCCCCTCTCTTTAGCAGCTGGTCTCATGTCTGTATTCTTGATGTCATATCCTTTTCCCCTCTCTCTAGCAGCTGGTCTCATGTCTGTATTCTTGATGTCATATCCTTTTTCCACTCACACTTTAAGTGATGGATGCTTCATAAGTCACACTCCTTGAAAGGTGAACAAGATCCTAAAGGGTCTCCAGACTGTTTTACTGCCGTTACATCACCTCGTGGTAAAAGCGGGTGGATTTATGGAGAACACGTGTGACTCTCTCTCTTTCCCTCTCTTTCTCTCTCTCTTCTCTCTCTTTCTCTCTCTCTTTCTCTCTCTTTCTCTCTCTCTTTCTATATATATATCTTTCTCTCCTTTCTCATATCACGTCCGATTTAAAACGTTAC